>NW_021310660.1:0-930 GCF_002162155.2 Triticum dicoccoides
GGATTTGTGACACCCACCACCACCACTTGTTCGTAGTCTGTAGGATCATATTCTTGTGTGTTTCTATTGCTGCTAACCATGCCAGGATCACAAGCCGACGAGATTGACTGGGAGAATTTATCGAACAAGGAGCTTCATGATAAGTTTCAGCAAATGATGACTGAACAGGTGCAAGATGTGCTGAACAATTTTGAAGAGGCCATGGAGAAGATCACTGGCCTTGAGAAGACGTTCGAAACAAAGCTCGATAACAAGTTTAATGAATTGCTCGCGCGTCTTCCACCACCACCACCCGCTGCACCTAACGCACCTCTCCAACAACAACAACAACGACTACCTCCACGTCGCGAAGCAGACCTCCGCCGAGCAAGCCGTGTTCCTCTTGCGTTTGGCCAAACTGTTGGTGCTGCTGTTGATACTTCTGTGGCTCCTGCTGCTTATGTGGAGGAGGATGATTATGTGGGAGATTATGAGGATGAGGTTGATCAAAATCAACACTACGTGCAGCCACCTGTACCACCACCAGCAGGTCGACCTCAGGTATATATTCGTAATGGTAGGCCTGCACCACCACCTCAGGTACGAGATGATGTCCATATTCCTAAACTGAAATTGAATATTCCACCTTTTGAGGGTAGATATGTTCCTGATATATATCTTACTTGGGAGTTAGAAACTGAACAACGATTTACATGTTTACAATATCCTGAGGAGAGACGAGTTGCTGCTGCTGTTTGTGCTTTCACTAGTTTTGCATGTGTATGGTGGTCTGAACATTGTAGATTATATCCTATTCCAACTACTTGGGCTGCTTTGAAAACTGCTATGCGTACGCGTTGGGTTCCACCATATTATCAACGTGAATTGCTTCAAAAATTGCAGCGTTTAAGACAAGGAAAAAATTCTGTAGAAGAATATTATCAGGAATTA
>NW_021310661.1:0-2311 GCF_002162155.2 Triticum dicoccoides
TGAGACCATCCTAGCAACATAATGTGGTAAAAGAACTGAACTAGGCTTGTATCCATCATACCTATAAGGTACTACTGATTAGTAACACGTGATCCTGATAGAGAGAATAGATCCTAATTCCTTAACCCCCGGTGGAAGAATGGACTGACTCAGATCAGAATGTCATAAGATAAAGGAGTAAAAAGAGCCTTACGTTCCAACCCACAAACAATTCCCCTACATATAACTAAAGAATTTCTAGACTCAACATCGACCAGTTTGGCTTGGAGAACCTACAGGCAGTCCGGCTCTGATGCCAACGCTGTCAGGACCCCGACTCGATGTCACATCGATCTAGCCGGTAACACCTCATATCACTTTGCGGCCTCACGCACGGTATCCCCACGGGTGTCGCCTTACCTTTGCCCGGGACCGTTTGCGCCTTTTGGCTCACGTATATGATAGTGTCGCTAGCATCCATATGATAAGGAGACCGGGCTGACATGACTAGTCGTAAACCCAAAGTGGCACAGACTTACAGGGACAGGCATCCATGACCTAGCTTCGAACGTGTCGGTCATCAGCAAGTGGGTCCGGGCTGTAGCACTGGGCTAGCAGGACTCCGGTAAACCGGGCTGTAGCGGGCTAACAGGACTCCGGTACTCAAAGCGTGACATTTCCCCAAAGGGACAGACACAGGAACGAAGAAGGACACATGCCGGCCAACCTAAGTGTTCCAGAGCAGTAGCAAGCTACCATGGCTCAGCGGTAACACTAGGAGACATTTCCCGGTAAGAGAGGCTACTAAAGATAAACAACTAGATAGTCAGATCCCACACATACCAAGCATTTCAATCATACACACAATATGCTCGATATGTGCAAATACAACGAAGCATCACAACATGACTCTACGACACAAGTACTTTATTTAAGGCTCAGGGAGCCATACATAACATACACAAAGGTACGGGTCTCACGACCCAACATTCAAGTCATACAGTCATACAAACCAGCAGCGGAAGTATATTGTCTGAGTACAGACAACTAGTAAAATAAAAGAGGCTTGGAAAGCCTACTATACTATGTGGTCCTTCACAAGCTCAGGGTCACCACCTGGGCCTTTAGCCTACTCGTTGATGTCAACGTCTACATAGAACCCATCAGAAGGGGTTGCAGCGTCTTCTGAAAAATGTAAATTATAGCAACATGAGTACAAAGGTACTCAGCAAGACTTACATCAGATCCTACATACATGCATATTATCAAGAAGGGTTGGTGGAGTTATTGCAGCAAGCCAGCTTTGACTCTTGGCTAGACTATCCTACGATACTTCAACTTGAAATGGTTTTGCGCACACGAGTCCACTACTCACCAATTCAATACACTACCGAGGATCCGCCTCCGTCTTCCTACGGAAGAGCCATCCTCGGCACTCACACTTATCTTGAGGCTTTTAGTAGTTTCCCTTTACTTGTCTATGAACTGTATAGGCAACCAAGTAGTCCTTTACCGCGGACGCGGCTATTCGAATAGATCATGATAACCCTGCAGGGGTGTACCTCTTCATACATGTTTCCACCACTTAGCGTCTGCACACGACATGTGCTCGGCAGACTTCAAGCGAAAACCGACGTGGGTGTAGACCACGACCTACCTAAACACTTAAGCCTCTAGTCCAGGTTTATCGCCTATTCAGGTTCCATCCGCAGGGAGTCCGGCCGAGGTTTCCCATACGGCCCCGAACGATGTGAACAGGGTTCCCGAGATACCTAACGGGTATTCGGTACATCCGGCCATGTACCTACCGCATCACAGCCCACCCCTACGGTCAGCGCTGTCCACGGCCTCCGGTACACTACAAACACCAGAAACTACTTGCAACTCCTGGACAGAGAGCTAGGGTGAATAAGAAGTCGAGCGGGGTCATATTTCAGGGCCCAATGCATGGTAGTAGCTGTATCTTAAATCACACATACAGATCTCAGTGCTTAAGGTCGGCTTCAATGAAACAACCCACCATGTACTCCTACATGGCCTCTCATCGATACCTTTACCAAATCGTGTTCACCACACCACTCTCATTACCGACATAATCATTTCACTCTAGCCATCACCCAGATGAACCAGACCTGACACGACTCTAAGCATAGCAGGCATAGCAAGGTAGGAACAACACATACATATGGCTCAATCAACTCCTACACATGCTAGTGGGTTTCATCTAGTTACTGTGGCAATGACAGGTCATGCAGAGGAAATGGGTTCAACTACCGTAGCACACAGCAGTTTGAAACGCGTTGTCTTAATGCAGTAAAAGAGAGCAGGAGCG
>NW_021310662.1:0-1735 GCF_002162155.2 Triticum dicoccoides
ATCATTCAACTAATGATGTGATCCCGTTAATAAAATAACAACTCTTTGTCAATGGTTAGGAAACATAACCATCTTTGATTAACGAGCTAGTCAAGTAGAGGCATACTAGTGACACTCTGTTTGTCTATGCATTCACACATGTATTATGTTTCCGGTTAATACAATTCTAGCATGAATAATAAACTTTTATCATGATATAAGGAAATAAATAATAACTTTATTATTGCCTCTAGGGCATATTTCCTTCAGACCTTTATTATGCAGTCTGTCGCTTTTATTTCTTCCATATCACATGATCGTATAAAGCTTATTTTCTCCCACACTAATAAGTCATACATATTTAGAGAGCAATTTTTATTGCTTGCACCGATGACAACTTACTTGGAGGATCTTTCTCAATCCATAGGTAGGTATGGTGGACTCTCAGGCAAAACTGGTTTAAGGGTGTTTGGAAGCACAAGTAGTATCTCTACTTGGTGCACAGAATTTGACTAGCATGAGGGGGAAAGGCAAGCTCACTCATGTTGGATGATCCATGACAATATAATTTATCTCAGATGTAAGAAAACATAACCCATTACGTTGTCTTCCTTGTCCAACGTCAACTCTTTAGCATGTCATATTTTAACAAGTGCTCACAATCATAAAAGATGTCCAAGATAGTGTATTTATATGTGAATACATCTCTTTCTTTATTACTTCTTATTAATTGCAACGATGACCAAAACTATGTTTGTCAACTCTCAACAACTTTTAATCATCATACTCTTTATATGTGAGCTCATTACTCTCCATAAGATCCATATGATCTCTTTTATTTCTTTTTATTCTTTTCTCTTTTCTTTTATTCACTCAAGATCATGGCAAAATAATCAAGCCCTTGACTCAACACTAATCTTTATTATATAGCTCACGGACTCGATTACAAAGAGGGATCATAAAGCAAAACTCAAAAATAGATCATGCCATAAAATTTTATTCTACTAGATCAAGATAATACCTAATAGGATTTAACTAAGAAAAAGGGTAAAGATAGGAGATGTGGTTGGTGATACGATACCAGGGCATCTCCCCCAAGCTTGGCAATTTTCCAAGGGGAGTGCCCATACCCATGTGATTATGTCTCCTTCGCTGGTGAAGAAGGTGGGGTTGTTGATGATGCGGGCTTGTCGTCCATCTTCCAAGGCATAGGCTCACCATCATAGAAGGATGATCGAGTCTCCGAGATCCTCAAATCTGCAGCCAAACTCATGCTTTTGAATCTATATTCATACTCACAGTTTTGGTTTTCAGGTCATAGATTTGGGCTTGAAGGTGCTCGATCTTCTCGTGAAGCTTGAAGATGGTCTCCCCAATGTTCTTGGCATCCAGCTTGTGGTTGTTGGTGAACTCCGCGATCATCATGTGGTTGGAGTTGAGTCCACGTTCCACCATCCCTTGGCACTTGAAAACTTGTTGCTCCATTGCTTCGAGCCTCGTCTCCAGGCTTCCGGTCCCCTTCAGTCCCTCAACATCACGGATGTGCAGCAACCCTCCGCGAGGTAAGGGTTGATAACCTTCTCGAAGAACTTATCCTTGGGGGCGCTTGGAGACGTCATGATGATCTAGATCTGTCAGAAAAACAGCTCGAAATGAAAACAAAATATATTTGCGTGATACAGGAGTCAAAACCTTCGGGAGATTATATAATGAATTTTTACCGACCAAAATACGTAACATGCAAGAAAACAGAGTC
>NW_021310663.1:0-998 GCF_002162155.2 Triticum dicoccoides
CCGATTGACATGCACTTGGTGCATAAGGTGGCTAGCGGGTGCCAGTCTCTCCCACTTTAGTCGGAACGGATTCGATGAAAAGGGTCCTTATGAAGGGTAAATAGCAATTGGCATATCACGTTGTGGTTTTGCGTAGGTAAGAAACGTTCTTGCTAGAAACCCATAGCAGCCACGTAAAACATGCAAACAACAATTAGAGGACGTCTAACTTGTTTTTGCAGGGTATGCTATGTGATGTGATATGGCCAAAAGGATGTGATGAATGATATATGTGATGTATGAGATTGATCATGTTCTTGTAATAGGATTCACGACTTGCATGTCGATGAGTATGACAACCGGCAGGAGCCATAGGAGTTGTCTTTATTTATTGTATGACCTGCGTGTCATTGAAGAACGCCATGTAAACTACTTTACTTTATTGCTAAACGTGTTAGTCATAGAAGTAGAAGTAGTCGTTGGCGTGACAACCTCATGAAGACACGATGATGGAGATCATGGTGTCATGCCGGTGACAAGATGATCATGGAGCCCCGAAGATGAAGATCAAAGGAACTATATGATATTGGCCATATCAGGTCACTACTCTATTTGATTGCATGTGATGTTTATCATGTTTATGCATCTTGTTTGCTTAGAACGATGGTAGTAAATAAGATGATCCCTTACAACAATTTCAAGAAGTGTTCTCCCCTAACTGTGCACCGTTGCTACAGTTCGTCGCTTCTAAGCACCACGTGATGATCGGGTGTGATGGATTCTTACGTTCACATACAACGGGTGTAAGACAGTTTTACACAGCGAAAACACTTAGGGTTAACTTGACGAGCCTAGCATGTACAGACATGGCCTCGGAACACGGAGACCGAAAGGTCGAGCATGAGTCGTATAGCAGATACGATCAACATGAAAATGTTCACCGATGATGACTAGTCCGTCTCACGTGATGATCGGACACGGCCTAGTTGACTCGGATCATGTAATCACTTAGATGACCA
>NW_021310664.1:0-1266 GCF_002162155.2 Triticum dicoccoides
TTCAGGGTTGACGGCAATACCATCCTTAGAGATGACATGCCCAAGATAGGTTACTTCGGGAAGCCAGAATTCACATTTGGAGAACTTGGCATAAAGTTGATGCTCTCGTAGCTTTTCCAGCACGAGGCGAAGATGTTCAGCATGTTCCTCTTCGTTCTTGGAAAATACCAGAATATCATCCAGATAAACCACGACGAACTTGTCGAGGTAATCCATGAATATATAGTTCATCAGGCGAGAGAAGGTGGCTGGAGCATTGGTTAAGCCGAAAGACATGACGGTGTACTCGTATGAACCATAACGAGTCACAAAGGCGGTCTTGGGGATATCTTCCTCACGAACACGGATCTGGTGGTAACCCAACCTCAAGTCGAGTTTAGAGAACACTGATGATCCAGCCAATTGATCATACAGATCATTGATCCGAGGAAGAGGATACTTATTATGAATGGTAGCTTGATTTATAGGACGGTAGTCTTGGACCAATCGGTTTGTCCCATCTTTCTTCTTGACAAAGAGAGAAGGTGCTCCCCAAGGAGAGCAACTTGGGCGAATGAAACCACTTCGAAGAGATTTATCGATTTCCTCCTTAAGCTCAAGGAGTTCATGCGGCGGCATCTTGTAGGGTCGCTTGGCTATAGGAGTGGTGCCTGGTTTCAAGTCGATGACGAATTCGACAGCTCTAGCAGGGGGAATCCCTGGGAGTTCTTCAGGAAAGACGTCTAAGAATTCACGCACGACGGGAATGTTTTCAATGCCCTCGAGAGGTGTAGCGTTCAATGCGTTTAAGGCATAAAGCCTGGCCTCGACATTTCGAACCAGATGAGCATCGTAGCTAATTATTTCATCAGAAGGGTGTAGCAGATGGACGGTCTTGGTGGCGCAAACGATAGAAGCAGTATGCGCCTTTAACCAATCCATTCCCAGAATGAGATCAATGCTACAGGACTTCAGTACGATGGGAGAGACAAGGAATTCCAGTCCTTCGATTTCTACAGGGACGTCGTTGCAAATCATGGAGGTTCGACATTGGCCCGCAGGGGTGTGCACTAATAGTGAAGCATTCATGTCCTCACATTTAATGTCGTGCAAGCATGCAAAATCTTCTGACATGAATGAATGCGATGCACCTGTATCGAATAAAACAGATGCTGGTACTGAATTTACGAGGAGTGTACCCATCACAGTAGCAGGCTGGTCTTGAGCTTCATTCAGATCAATGTGGTTGGCATGAACACGGCCATAAGACTTGGCATTGTTGTTGCG
>NW_021310665.1:0-1400 GCF_002162155.2 Triticum dicoccoides
AAAAAAGTAGGGGTTAATATATGTAATCCCCGTAATTTGTTAAGAAAGAAAATAATTCATAAAACTGCTTGCCGAAATGTTTTATATTGTGGGATGGAGAGAGTATAACTTTACAGTATATTTCCTATCTGAAAACAACTTTTCATGGGCTCAACACGTCCTCAAACTGCAACATGGGCCAAGAGGAATCAATATGGGCCACTTATTTTGAGAAGGATGAGGCGATTGTTCTGGAACATTGTGGATGGAGCAGCGGTGTACTGTTCATGGCGAATCTCACTCATTTCAGCCGTTGGATTTAGCACACGAATGGCTAGGATTGATGATCATGCCCAATTCAAAACTGGTACACTATAAGCTACTGGTAAGCTGGTACGTGCATAGCACGTGCAAAGTTTTAATTCATGTGTTTCGATGGAAATAAGTCTAAGGAATCAGCTGTCTTTGTGTGTGTGTGTGTAAAGCTCTTGTGATAATTATTATAATGTGATAGTTGCATTAAGCAGTTGTACTACAATGGGGTTCAGATGCACTTTAATGGGATAATTTTTTATGTATTTTTTTAGAGAAAAGGTTGGGCCCTGGCCTTTGCATCATTAATTACTATGCACAAAAGATTGAGAAAAAGATGCATTTGAAGCTAGTGTATGCTCTAATCACAAGGCTACTTCTAATGAGCTGCTAATTCTGCCATATGATGTAGTACAGTTCGGCCTAGTAAATCTCATGCAGTCTTTGGGACAGGCAGACGGCATCGCCTGCGCATCCATTAAAATACTCATCTTATTTCAGTTTCTAGAGCCATTGTTCTGCCTACGCAAGGTCTTGCAAGTACTGTCGTCCATGTGACCTACAGTGAATGCCTCCGGAGGGCCTAGAATTTTCAGGAACAAAGCGAGATGATACACTGGTACTGTAGAGGCGAATCCCTTCACTCTGAGCCATAGGATTGACCCTCATCAACGGCTCAAGTTGCTTCTCAGGCTTAGGATTCAAAATTTCAAAACTCATACACTATATAGTAGTAAAGAAATATGTATGTTATTACCCTTTTTTCATTTCCCTTGTAATCATCCATGCCATACTTGTGTAAATTTTATTTGTATAATTTTTCTAGCATTTTCATAACTTGAGAGGGGATCGTTTTTAGGGAGTTGATTATATATCGGAATTAAACATATGATTTCATGGATATTCACATTGTGCCATATAAAATAGTTCATTATATGACCGCTAAAAATCAGTTTCCAAATAAATATAACATTCATGGGTAATGTCTCTAAAAGTTTGTAAATCATGGCTGAATTACCATTATGCCAATTTAAAAGGTAATGTGTTATTTATGGCTGTGTGTATTGTTTGAGCGTAGTGTATGGTGTTATGTGACGTAAGATCAACAT
>NW_021310666.1:0-1284 GCF_002162155.2 Triticum dicoccoides
TGCCTCGTAGTTTGCTCTTTATTTTTTCCAAAAATCATTTCTAGGTACATAAGTATCTTTTTTTATTAGAGAAACACCAACAAAATTCCAAGATTCAACCACTAGCTAGGAACGGTCATTCCCGCCGTTTTGACCGCATTTTGAAACGGGCATAAAAATTTCAAAAAAATCAAAAAATTGGGAAACCTTCGCATTGTGTCATCATATGTGGCCAAGTTCCTAGGAAAAATAACAAACTTGTAATACGGAAATTATTTTAAAAAAGTGTTCTCAGAAACGAGCTATCATGTGTGGAGATCAATGGCTTTCAAGCCAAATGATCAATCTTATGGCCACATTCATGGCATAGTTTGTTTAAATGATCTCATATTGTGCACAAGGGTGCATATTGGAATGGCAAACAATGTTGCCTAAGGAAGTTTTCATTTTCGTTGGACGAAAAAACCATTTTCCATTTTTCGAGTGCCCGAAAGGAGGTTTTTTTAAGGAACTACCAAATAATTGTTGCAAAATTGGACCAAATCATTTTTCTAAAATACTAGGCCATATTTAATGCACAATTGACCAAATGGTTGGGTGTAAAAAGTTTTGATCCACCTCTGGTGAAAAAGACAAATTCCCGCCGATTCAGTTGGAAGCAGGTCAAATTTGAACTGTAGCTGCCTCGTAGTTTGCTCTTTATTTTTTCCAAAAATCATTTCTAGGTACATAAGTATCTTTTTAATCAGAGAAACACCAACAAAATTCCAAGATTCAACCACTAGCTAGGAACGGTCATTCCCGCCGTTTTGACCGCATTTTGAAACGGGCATAAAAAATTCAAAAGAATCAAAAAATTGGGAAACCTTCGCATTGTGTCATCATATGTGTCCAAGTTCCTAGGAAAAATAACAAACTTGTAATACGACAATTATTTTAAAAAAGTGTTCTCAGAAACGAGCTATCATGTGTGGAGATCAATGGCTTTCAAGCCAAATGATCAATCTTATGGCCACATTCATGGCATAGTTTGTTCAAATGATCTCATATTGTGCACAAGGGTGCATATTGGAATGGCAAACAATGTTGCCTAAGTAAGTTTTCATTTTCGTTGGACGAAAAAACCATTTTCCATTTTTCGAGTGCCCGAAAGAAGGTTTTTTTGTGAAGGAACTACCCAATAATTGTTGCAAAATTGGACCAAATCATTTTTCTAAAATACTAGGCCATATTTAATGCACAATTGACCAAATGGTTGGGTGTAAAAAGTTTTGATCCACCTCTCGTGAAAAAGACAAATTCCCA
>NW_021310667.1:0-920 GCF_002162155.2 Triticum dicoccoides
TGAAGTGCAACCTGGATCGTGAAGATTGTACTAGTTTGCGTTCCCCCTTCACCTTACCCTACGCTTGAATCTCGGGACGAGATTTTTGTTTAGTGGGGGTGAGCTGTCACAGCCCCAGATCAGCCCTTGTTTGTTTTTGCTTTAGCATCCATGCAACATGTTTAAATTTTATGAAATTTGAAATGGGGATGACCAAGCCCTAGCACCAAAGCATTGCAAATAGGTTCAACTTCAAAATATTTTCAAAGAACCCAAATTGGTTTGCAAAAATGTTCATGATTACTGGAAAAGGGTGAAAACCATATCCAGAGATGATGGATATTTTTCCAAGACATTTTTGGATTTTTGATTAAACCATATTGTATTTGAATTGGGGCATTTAAATACTGTTAATATTTTTAAATGCTCCAACAATTCTGGAAATAGTTGAGGGCCTCTGTAATAATTCAGTTAATATCCACAATTATTCTCGGGATTTATAAAAAGTGATTTAGTGTCTAAAACTAAATCAAAACAAACTACAGAAAATAGAAATAGAAAAGAGGAAATAAAAGAAAGGGAGAGAAGGCCACCTGGGCCACCTACCTGGCGCCCACTTACCTGGCCCAGCTCCCCCAACGGCCCAGCCCACCGCCGCCCCCCCTCCCCTGTCGTCTTCCTCCCTGCCAGGAGGACGGACACCGCGACGCCGCCGCGCGCGCCACCTCCACCCTGCTCGGCCACCTCCTGCTTCCCCTGGCCACCTCCTGCTTCCTCCCCGGCCTCCCTAGCGACGCCCCGGACGACGCCACGCAGCCCCGACCGCTCTCTCACTCTCTCCCGAACTCTTCCCCTCTTCCGCTCCCTCTCCCTCTCGAGCCCGAGCGCAGCCGCAGCCGCGCCACCGTAACACCGCGGCCACCGTCTCCCCCTCGACCCCT
>NW_021310668.1:0-1339 GCF_002162155.2 Triticum dicoccoides
GCACGAAATTTTTTTGACCAATTTTTTTTTTTGACTGCCCGGACCCAAAAACTGGAAACGGGTCAAAAAAAACTTCCTATAATGGCACCTGTCTCAAAACACTCAGAAACACCTAAAAATAGGATAGCCAGAAAATTTTTCGAAAAATGCGTTTTCGAAAAATTTTGGGCCTAAACGGAGCGTGGCTACCCGACTCTTTTTTTTTCCGAAACCTACTCCGGCAAGGAAACACGAATCGGAATCTAGATGGATCTCGAAAACAAACCTAATAAGCAAGGAACTCGGATTGGTGGTGGATATATGGTGGTGGTATATGGCAGCGGTGGTGGTAGCGGTGGTAGTATATGGATATGGATCGGTGGTGGTATATGGACACAGATTGGTGGTGGTATATGGATACGGATTCGGAGCGGTGGCGGATAAGCGGTGGTGGTAGATGGCAGGGGCGATGATGATGGTGCGGCGGCGGCGTGACAACTTATGACCAGAACTCGAAACTCTAAAAGACTAGACTCTAAGACCAGCAACTAGACACGACGATGCAACTGCAAATTCAACAAAGCAAAACCCTAAAAAGATTATGCAAAGGCTCAGATTGGTTCGGATATGATGAACTAACCCTAATTTTTTTGTGGCTTTTTCGTGGACTGTAGGTATGAAGAACAGACTCGATCTAAACTATGAAAACTGTAAAATCTCACCGAGCAACCTGGAAATCTGATACCACTTGATAGAGGCGGGGTGTCCCGATCTTTCGATGAGATGATAACTATCGATTTGGTGAAGATGACTTTGACGATCCGACTACAAACGTGCACGACGTTGCGCCTTAGCAATCGCTAAACCAACTCCGAGAGGTTATTGACCACGCCGAAGCACAATCAACCTGACCATGAAGGTCTATTCCTGCAAGCAATCGAAGAACAAGCAAGAATATGATAAAGCAATCTGAATATTGCGAATATAGATGAAGTATTGATAAAGGTGGGGATCCGTAAGCGGTCTTGGTCTGGTCGTTGGACACAAACGAAGTACACGAAGTTGCAATGGCTAACTTTTAACTAAACAAATCCCAAAGTCTAAACGATGCCCTAAGGGCTGTATATATGGAGGAAGAGGGGGGAATTTCGTGGCCCTTGGTGGAGGAGTCCGAAATCAACCCTATCTCTTGTTTCCCCACACATACGGACTCTAAAAATAGCCTATACTTATGTATTTCGAAATTACATGGGCCTGGCCCAATAATAAGGTGACGCAGCACCTAAAATAGCCTCGGGACGAAATTTATGAAGTGGCATCTTGTATATTTCGTCCAAGGCTTCATGCACCCATTATGGTG
>NW_021310669.1:0-1494 GCF_002162155.2 Triticum dicoccoides
CCAAAAGATGGATCTCCACAATTAAGTGAACAAGGAGATAACATTGGTCAGATCAAATGATATAAGGAAGTATGCTCGAGGAAAACATACACAATTAAACATTGGTTGAAAGGTGCGCCCGAAATATGGGTTGGGTTGCACGACCAATGTCAGAATGGTGATTCAATAGTCAATAGTCTAAGAATGAACTTTCGACCATTAACTTCAAAAAAATAGGGTTGCTAGAAGAAAAGAATCCAAACAACACCGTTCACTTGTTGGAATTAACACGGGGACCAATAAAGAATGGTGATGGTGAGAAGTATTTCTATGCCAAGAATTCTCAAGAGGTGGAACAAATCTCAGAACATTCTTGACATAAAGGATGGTAATACTCCAAGGTAAAGAAGAACGAATGCTGGATAGCAAGGATCTCAAGGTATAACACAAAACACGAAAAAGTTAGTGTTGAACGGAAGGCAATAGAGTGGTCGATGATAACAAAAATCATCGTGGGCAAGGATGTTATTTCTCATCATGAATTCAATTGATATCCTAGATGAGCTCAGAATGTTGATGATCACGACACCTTTGTCGCGAGAGTTCATGAAGATGTAATCGATCGGTAACGACATCAAGTCAAGTAATGATGAAGTGAAAGGTTATTGGAACCAAGGGTACGACACAAACTCGAAACCAAGCTTGTTGTTCAAGGCGAAATGATATGACGATGAGGTTCGACGTAAGGTTAGCTCATCGTCGAAAATTGGTGCTCCGAGAATAAGGACCAGGTAGCACAGTTAGAATCGTCACGACAATGATATAGCCAAACAGGCTAGGAATGGCGTGATCGGGTACATACTCGTACTTATAGAAGCTTACTGAAGAGTTGTTGAACTGAAGAGCGGTCTCGATTTAGTTATCGGTGTCTTTGAGTGTTCAATAACTCAGAGCCCGCGAAAAATTTGAATCAGTGGGAAGGTAGCACTTGATGAAGAACTCATAAGGAGTTATGCAGTTCCATGATAATCTCGAGATACCAGGGGGGTAATACTCGACACAAGATCAAAGTAAAGGTGGGACTAGTGTATTGATCCATAGAAGACAATTGTTTTAACTTGTCCGAGAAATGAGATCAAAGAAGAACAATCATGGTCGGAACCACGGTTGCAAAGGGCCAGATCCTAGATATAAGATGAACTTATACCAAAGGAATAATTTATTTAAAAGAAGCTTTAATGATAAGATCTACATCGTGTCCATGGGCATGAACACAAAGTTCAAGGTCGACTCCCACTTCTTTAATGCATAACCTTTCATTCACTTCTCGCCTTCAACGAAATTGTGTGTTGAAATTTTATCTGACATAACACTAGTAGAGTATGACCCGTAGTGGTTTCCGGGTTCACACAGTTTAAAGAAAAGCATATGTCCAACCCATCAGGGCCTCCTAGGAACATATACCACAAACTTCAGGAGTAAATAACACAAGCTCGATAGCAGAGCATGGTTGGC
>NW_021310670.1:0-1308 GCF_002162155.2 Triticum dicoccoides
TACAATGTTCAGACCACCATACACATGCAAAACTAGTGAAAGCACAAACAGCAGCAGCAACTCGTCTCTCCTCAGGATATTGTAAACATGTAAATCGTTGTTCAGTTTCTAACTCTCAAGTAAGATATATATCAGGAACATATCTACCCTCAAATGGTGGAATATTCAATTTCAGTTTAGGAATATGGACATCATCTCGTACCTGAGGTGGTGGTGCAGGCCTACCATTACGAATATATACCTGAGGTCGACCTGCTGGTGGTGGTACAGGTGGCTGCACGTAGTGTTGATTTTGATCAACCTCATCCTCATAATCTCCCACATAATCATCCTCCTCCACATCAGCAGCAGGAGCCACAGAAGTATCAACAGCAGCACCAACAGTTTGGCCAAACGCAAGAGGAACACGGCTTGCTCGGCGGAGGTCTGCTTCGCGACGTGGAGGTAGTCGTTGTTGTTGTTGTTGGAGAGGCGCGTTAGGTGCAGCGGGTGGTGGTGGTGGAAGACGCGCGAGCAATTCATTAAACTTGTTATCGAGCTTTGTTTCGAACGTCTTCTCAAGGCCAGTGATCTTCTCCATGGCCTCTTCAAAATTGTTCAGCACATCTTGCACCTGTTCAGTCATCATTTGCTGAAACTTATCATGAAGCTCCTTGTTCGATAAATTCTCCCAGTCAATCTCGTCGGCTTGTGATCCTGGCATGGTTAGCAGCAATAGAAACACACAAGAATATGATCCTACAGACTACGAACAATGATGAGGACATGACTACCTTGGATATGACCAAAAATATTGCATATATGCATATTTGTCAGGTGATTTCTAGTGCAAACTATTCAATAATCTATTTATGTTATCCAGAACAAAAATACTTCACACACTTTTGTGTTTTGTCTAATTGCAGGTGTATGGGACATTTGTACAATCCACATATGAAGATAAGGAAGAAAGAGATGTTTATTTGCTGTCCAAAAAGTTCTCTCGCGTCACTTTTGGCCCAAGAGAAGATAGAGTCCAAGTCTCTCACGTTCTGGATTCAGATTCGGACTGCACAGACACACCTGACTCAAAACGCACACAAGTTTTTCATACGGACTCCGAATTGGGTGATTCTTTTTTTGTTGGAAACTAGATTTCGTGCACTTTCCAACCCAATTGGAATCACCTTCAAATTCTTCCGGAGCGTTGAGTTGTGGACGAAACAATCTGATGCTGCAGCAGAATCCGAGTCAAACTACAAGTCCAAAGGTGTTACATCACCTCCACTTGGGCCCATTGGCCTTGTACGACCTAGATTTAGTTTTAGG
>NW_021310671.1:0-1428 GCF_002162155.2 Triticum dicoccoides
ATGTAATTTCGAAATACATAAGTATAGGCTATTTTTAGAGTCCGTATGTGTGGGGAAACAAGAGATAGGGTTGATTTCGGACCCCTCCACCAAGGGCCACGAAATTCCCCCCCTCTTCCTCCATATATACAGCCCTTAGGGCATCGTTTAGACTTTGGGTTTTGTTTAGATTAAAAGTTCGCCATAGCTGCAACTTCGCGTACTTCGTTTGTGTTCAACGACCAGACAAAGGCGTCACAGAACCCCACCTTGATCAATAAAGCTTTCATCTTATATTCGCAATATCCAGATTGCAATCTTAGTTTCTTGCTTGTTCTTCGTTTGCTTGCAGGAAACAGACCCTCGTGGTCAGGTTGATCGTGCTCCGGCGTGGTCAATAACCTCTCGGAGTTGGTTTAGCGATTGCTAAGGCGCGACGTCCTCACACGTTCGTAGTCGGATCGTCAAAGTCAACTTCCACCAAAGCGAAATCCACCATCTCATCGAAAGACGGGACACCTTCGCCTCTATCACCCCTTCTAGGGAAGAACATCAAGGCCTCCTCTCGGAGAAGAACGGTTCCATTGTATCCTTTCCCTTTGTTGATTGTGGATCATGTGTTACCTTATGTGTGTGATGATCTAGCACTCGTGTAATTGATTCTTGTTCGGTTTAGTGATTCTCTCTCGTTTCCCTTGTGTTCCCCTTTGTGATTTCCGCGCGTTTCTCGTGTTCCTCCCGTGGGATCCCTCCAAACGTGAAAGATCGACTAATTAGGGTTCCGCCCTACATCACTCGTCCTCAAACAAATCAAGTCGCTTTTGCTCAAGCTCAAGAACGACAACGACTACGACGTCAACAAGAACAAGAACGAGCGCGTCTACACCAAGAGCAACAAGATGCCGAGACTCAACGTCTTCAACAACAACAACGAGAAGCACAAGCTCTTGAAGCGGAACGTGCCCTTCAAGCATCAAGTCGAGCTATCGCCAACCGCAATCGCGAAAGGCGCATTCAAGAGGAAGCTCTTCGAGAAGAAATCCAAGAGAGGAACTACCATCCGCGAGTGCAACGTCAACCTCCACAAGCTCCTCAAGCTCAACTTCGCCCTCAAGGTCATCAAGAGCAAGTTGATCATGGACTTCATCCACGCCAAGAGCAACATGAGGATGATTACCCTCCACGTCAAGGGCGTCATCAACACCATCGCCAACAACACAATGAAGAGCAACGCTATGGCAAGCTCAAATTCACAATGCCCAAGTTCAATGGAAGCAATGATCCCGAAGAATACCTCTCATGGTCATTGAAGGTCGACAAAATCTTTCGTTTGCACAACTTTGAGGAAGAGAAGAAAATCGCAATGGCATCACTAGAGTTCCAAGACTATGTGCTCATATGGTGGGAACAAGTAATTGAGCGCCGACAAGCAAGAGGTGAACCTCCAAT
>NW_021310672.1:0-1612 GCF_002162155.2 Triticum dicoccoides
GAAACACTAGGAGACATTTCCCGGTAAGAGAGGCTACTAAAGGTAAACAACTAGATGGTCAGATCCCACACATACCAAGCATTTCAATAACATACACACAATATGCTCGATATGTGCAAATACAACATGGCATCACATCATGACTCTACGACTCAAGTAATTTATTCAATAGGCTCCGAGGAGCGAGATATTACAAACATGGGTCTCATGACCCAACAATCAGAGCATACAAATCAAAGCACAAGCGGAAGCTATCATGTCTGGGTACAGACATCTATAACTGAAAAGGGCTGAGAAGCCTGACTATCTACCAGATCCTGCCGGGGCACAAGATCGTAGCTGAGGTAACAAGCTAAACGTCGAAGTCCACGTGGAACTACTAGTGAGACTGAAGTCTCTCTGCAAAACATAAAATAGGCAAACATGAGTACAAATGTACCCAGCAAGACTTACATCAGAACTAACTACATATGCATCATTATCAACAAAGGGATGGTGGAGTTTGACTGCAGCAAGCCAGCTTTGACTCGGTGGCTATCCTGAACTACGACTGCAAGTAACTCTTTGAGGTGGCGCACACGAGTCCACATATTCACCATATCAATACACCATTATGGATCCGCTCCCGTCTCCCTACGAGAACGCCATCCATAGCACTCACGCTTATCTTGCGTATTTTAAAGTATCCACTTTCACTTGTCTATGAACTGTACAAGGGGTCCACGTTTCCATATCCGAGGAATCCGGCTATTCGAATAGATAATGATAACCCTGCAGGGGTGTACTTCTTCACACACGCTTTCGCCACTTATCGCCCTGTACACGTCATGTACCTCGGCAACCTTCAAGCGGAAGCCGGGCGAGGGAGTCAGCCACGACCTGACTAACCGAACAAGTCTCTCGTCCAGGTTTATCGCCTATTCGGGTTCCATCCGCAAGGAGATCCGGCCGGGGTGTCGCTTACGGCCCCAAACGATGTGAGCAGGGTTCCCAAGCCCACCATCCGGGTGCCACTTGGTACACCGTGCCACTGTGCCTAGTCTGTCCCAAGCCCACCTGTACAGGGTGCCACTTGGTAGACTACTAACACTACCTACAAACACCAGAAACTAGTTGCAACTCCTAGACAGGGATCATGTTGGTTAATAAGTCGAGAGGGGCACTTAAGCATTCCAATGTGTGGTAGTAGCTGGTCATGGATCACAAACACAGAACTCAGTTCCTGAGGACGGCTGCAATGAGACAACCCACCATGTACTCCTACATGGCCTCTCACCGCTACCTTTACCAAATCGTGTTCACACACTTAGCTCACACACATTGGGACATGTTCACACGCCTCTGATTCATCCCCGATGAATCAGACCTGACACAACTCTAAGCAGTAGCAGGCATGACAGACAAGCATGAATGAGTAGGCACAACAGGGCTCAAACAACTCCTACTCATGCTAGTGGGTTTCATCTATTTACTGTGGCAATGACAGGTCATGCAGAGGATAAAGGGGTTCAGCTACCGCAGCAAGTAACAAATATATCGTTGTTGTCCTAATGCAGTAAAAGAGAGCAGGAGCGAAAGAGTGGGATTTTATCGGAATGAACAAGGGGGTTTT
>NW_021310673.1:0-1418 GCF_002162155.2 Triticum dicoccoides
GCCAAAGAATTGTCTTTCCCCGGTCTCTGACCAGTTAAGGGGTGTTCGACACCGTCGTCCATAGAGAACTTCAAAAGGGGCTTTACCCAAGCTAGATTGATAGCTGTTGTTGTAAGCGAATTCGGCAAATGGAAGGCACTTCTCCCAGTCCATTCCGAATGAGATAACAGAGGCTCGAAGCATGTCTTCTAGAATCTGGTTGACGCGTTCCACTTGACCACTCGACTGAGGGTGGAAGGCGGTGCTAAAGGAGAGACGGGTCCCCATAGCATTTTGGAAGCTTTCCCAAAATCGAGAGGTGAAAAGACTTCCTCGATCCGAGTTAATTTCCAAAGGAACACCATGGAGAGACACTATACGGGAGATGTATAAGTCTGCCAGCTGACTAGCGGTTATACTCTCACGAACAGGTAGGAAATGGGCTACTTTGGAAAGACGATCGACAATGACGAAGATAGCATTATTCCCTCTCTTGGTCCTGGGAAAACCGGTAATGAAATCCATACCAATTTTATCCCATTTCCATTCAGGAATAGCTAAGGGTTGAAGGGTGCCAGCAGGCCGTTGATGCTCTGCTTTTACACGGCGACAGACGTCGCAATTAGCAATATACTGAGCAATTTCTCTCTTCATCCTAGTCCTCCAGAACCTCTGGCGTAGGTCCTGATACATCTTAGTACTACCGGGATGAATGGAGAGAGGAGATTCATGAGCTTCCTTAAGGATCAATCGCCTCAGGTTTCGCACTTTGGGAACCACTAGTCGATTCCCGAAGTATACGACCCCTTGATCATTAATGGAGAAGCAATTCGCAATTCCTTTCTGGATGTTTCTCTTGATGCGGGAAATTCCCGGATCTACCTTCTGTGCTTTGATAATCTGATCCGTAAGGGTAGGTTTTGCCACCAAGGTGGAAAGAAAACCTTGAGGAACAATGTGAAGGTTAAGCTTCCGAAATTCCTCATGGAGAAGCGGTTGACTTTGTTGTAACATCAGGTGTTACAATAAGATTTACGACTTAGCGCATCAGCCATGACGTTGGCTTTCCCTGGGGTGTAGGTTATTCCTAAGTCGAAGTCTGTGATCAACTCAACCCAACGTCTTTGCCTGAGATTCAGATCCGGTTGGGTGAAAATGTACTTCAGACTTTGGTGATCAGTGAATATTTCGCAACGGTTACCGAGGAGGTAATGTCGCCAGGTCTTGAGTGCATAGACTACGGCTGCAAGCTCTAGATCATGAGTAGGATAATTCTCCTCATGTGGGTGCAATTGCCGTGAAGCGTAGGCAATTACGTGTCGATCTTGCATGAGAATGCAACCTAGTCCTTGTCGCGAGGCGTCGCAGTAGATAACAAAGTCCTTGGAGAAGTCTGGCGGTACCAGTACGGGAGCAGAGGTCAGGCGTCTTTTCAGTTC
>NW_021310674.1:0-1342 GCF_002162155.2 Triticum dicoccoides
TCTAGGGTTCCCTAGGCGCATGGGCCTCTTGGGGCTGGTGCCCTTGGCCCATGTAGGCCAAGGCGCACCCCCTACAGCCCATGTGGCCCCCCGGGGCAGGTGGCCCCACCCGGTGGGCCCCCGGGACCCTTCCGGTGGTCCCGGTACAATACCGATGACCCCGAAACTTGTCCCGATGGCCGAAACAGGACTTCCTATATATAAATCTTTACCTCCGGACCATTCCGGAACTCCTCGTGACGTCCGGGATCTCATCCGGGACTCCAAACAACATTCGGTAACCACATACAAGCTTCCTTTATAACCCTAGCGTCATCGAACCTTAAGTGTGTAGACCCTACGGGTTCGGGAGACATGCAGACATGACCGAGACGTTCTCCGGTCAATAACCAACAGCGGGATCTGGATATCCATGTTGGCTCCCACATGTTCCATGATGATCTCATCGGATGAACCACGATGTCAAGGACTCAATCGATCCCGTATTCAATTCCCTTTGTCTATCGGTATGTTACTTGCCCGAGACTCGATCGTCGGTATCCAATACCTTGTTCAATCTCGTTACCGGCAAGTCACTTTACTCGTTCCGTAACACATCATCCCGTGATCAACTCCTTGGTCACATTGCGCATATGATGATGTCCTACCGAGTGGGCCCAGAGATACCTCTCCGTTTACACGGAGTGACAAATCCCAGTCTCGATCCGTATAAAACAATAGATACTTTCGGAGATACCTGTAGTGCATCTTTATAGTCACCCAGTTATGTTGTGACGTTTGATACACCCAAAGCACTCCTATGGTATCCAGGAGTTACACGATCTCATGGTCAAAGGAAGAGATACTTGACATTGGCAAAGCTCTAGCAAATGAACTACACGATCTTTTGTGCTAGTCTTAGGATTGGGTCTTGTCCATCACATCATTCTCCTAATGATGTGATCCCGTTATCAACGACATCCAATGTCCATAGCCAGGAAACCATGACTATCTGTTGATCACAACGAGCTAGTCAACTAGAGGCTCACTAGGGACATATTGTGGTCTATGTATTCACACGTGTATTACGATTTCCGGATAATACAGTTAAAGCATGAATAAAAGACTATTATCATGAACAAAGAAATATAATAATAACTTATTTATTATTGCCTCTAGGGCATATTTCCAACAGTCTCCCACTTGCACTAGAGTCAATAATCTAGTTCACATCGCCATGTGATTAACACTCACAGGTCACATCGCCATGTGACTAATACCCAAGAGTTTACTAGAGTCAGTAGTCTAGTTCACATCACTATGTGATTAACACTCAATGAGTTTTATGTTTGATCATGTTGCT
>NW_021310675.1:0-1986 GCF_002162155.2 Triticum dicoccoides
GAGGGGGGAAACGAACGCGTCGGGTCTACACGGAGTGGATGTAGGTGTGGGCCTGGCCCGGATGTTGCTCCAAAGTGTTCCTCTGGGCCGACCTAACACAACCGGGTGGAGAGGTCCACTGGTCAAAGCCCGTCCGTGCAAAGTCAAAGGGCTAGATCCCGTGGTCAAACGCTACAGGGTTAGGCAGGACGGGGGCCCTGGGAGGGTAGCAATGCCACCGGAGCGTCGTACCGGGCCCTCATACATGCGGGGTGGTGTTGTGGCATGTCCGAAGAGGCGGCACGTGTCTCCGGGTTGTGGCCCCCCTCACGGACGGCAATGAAACGGTAGTAGACGTTCTGCGGTAACGATGCAGCGTGAATATTATTAAATACTTGGAGTGCGATAAAATCATGAGTTTTTTACACGACGTGGGCACATGTGCTATAGGACTGATGGTAATTTTTCATAATTTTTTGTGATGGAGAAGTATCTGAACACTTCCCTCTACGCGGATTGCTCGTCGCACGTCTACGACTGTGGCCGGCGGCCTCCGGGGTCTAGCATACCGTCAAATCTTGCGTAGGCGGCCTCTCACAAGTCTAGAAGTGTTGAGGCGGTTGCAAACGCCCAGAACACGTCTCCGGGGTGTGCCCCCCCCCCTCACGGACGCCGCCGCCGCCGGTACCTGGAGGGGCGAAACGGACGCGTTGGGTCTACACGGAGTGGATGTAGCTGTGGGTTTGGCCCGGATGTTGCTCCAAAGTGTTCCTCCGGGCCGACCTAACACAACCGGGTGGAGAGGTCCACTGGTCAAAGCCCGTCCGTGCAAAGTCAAAGGGCTAGATCCCGTGGTCAAACGCTACAGGGTTAGGCGGGACGGGGGCCATGGGGGGGGGGTAGCAATGCCACCGGAGCGTCGTACCGGGCCCTCATACATGTGGGGTGGTGTTGTGGCATGTCCGAAGAGGCGGCACGCGTCTCCGGGTTGTGGCCCCCCGTCACGGACGGCAATGAAACGATAGTAGACGTTCTGCTGTAACGATGCAGCGTGAATATTATTAAATACTTGGAGCGCGATAAAATCATGAGTTTTTTACACAACGTGGGCACATGTGCTATAGGACTGATGGTAATTTTTCATAATTTTTTGTGATGGAGAAGTATCTGAACACTTCCCTCTACGCGGATTGCTCTTCGCACGTCTACGACTGTGGCCGGCGGCCTCCGGGGGCTAGCATACCGTCAAATCTTGCGTAGGCGGACTCTCACAAATCTGGAAGTGTTGAGGAGGTTGCAAACGCCCAGCACGCGTCTCCGGGGTGTGCCCCCCCCCTCACGGACGTCGCCGCCGCAGGCACCTGGAGGGGGGAAACGGACGCGTCGGGTCTACACGGAGTGGATGTAGCTGTGGGTTTGGCCCGGATGTTGCTCCAAAGTGTTCCTCTGGGCCGACCTAACACAACCGTGTGGATAGGTCCACTGGTCAAAGCCCGTCCGTGCAAAGTCAAAGGGCTAGATCCCGTAGTCAAACGCTACAGGGTTAGGCGGGACGGGGCCCCTGGGGGGGTAGCAATGCCACCGGAGCGTCGTACCGGGCCCTCATACATGCGGGGTGGTGTTGTCGCATGTTCGAAGAGGCGGCACGCGTCTCCGGGTTGTGGCCCCCCCTCACGGACGGCAATGAAACGGTAGTAGACGTTCTGCGGTAACGATGCAGCGTGAATATTATTAAATACTTGGAGCGCGATAAAATCATGAGTTTTTTACACAACGTGGGCACATGTGCTATAGGACTGATGGTAATTTTTCATAATTTTTTGTGATGGAGAAGTATCTGAACACTTCCCTCTACGCGGATTGCTCTTCGCACTTCTACGACTGTGGCCGGCGGCCTCCGGGGGCTAGCATACCGTCAAATCTTGCGTAGGCGGCCTCTCACAAGTCAAGAAGTGTTGAGGCGGTTGCAAACGCCCAGCACACGTCTCCGGGGTGTGCCCCCCCCCC
>NW_021310676.1:0-1225 GCF_002162155.2 Triticum dicoccoides
CATTATGTTCTTACTTCACAGATGATTCGAGTAAATGTTGAGTATATTTACTTGATGAAACACAAGTCTGAATTATTGAATGGTTCAAGTAATTTCAGAGTGAAGTAGCAGATCATTGTGACAAGAGGATAAAATGTCTATGATATGATCATAGAGATGAATATCTGAGTTACGAGTTTTGGCACACAATTAAGACATTGTGGAAATTGTTTTGCAATTAATACCGCCTGGAACACCATAATGTGATGGTGTGTCCGAACATCATAGTTGCACCCTATTGGATATGGTGCGTACCATGATGTCTCTTATCGAATTACCACTATCGTTCATGGGTTAGGCATTAGAGACAACCACATTCACTTTAAATAGGGCACCACGTAATTCCGATGAGATGACACCATATGAATTATGGTTTAGAGAAACCTAAGTTGTCGTTTCTTAAAAGTTTGGGGCTGCGTCGCTTATATGAGAAAGTTTCAGGTTGATAAGCTCGAACCCAAAGCGGATAAAATGCATCTTCATAGGAAACCCAAAACAGTTGGGTATACCTCCTAATTCAGATCCGAAAGCGATATGGATTGTTTCTAGAATCGGGTCCTTTCTCGAGGAAAAGTTTCTCTCGAAAGAATTGAGTGGGAGGATGGTGGAGACTTGATGAGGTTATTGAACCGTCTCTTCAACTAGTGTGTGACAGGGCACAGGGAGTTGTTCCTGTGGCACCTATACCAATTGAAGTGGAAGCTTATGATATTGATCATGAAACTTCGGATCAAGTCACTCCCAAACCTCGTAGGATGACAAGGATGCGTACTACTTCAGAGTGGTACGTAATCCTGTCTTGAAGGTCATGTTGCTAGACAACAATGAACCTACGAGCTATGGAGAAGCGATGGTGGGCCCGGATTCCGATAGATGGCTTGAGGCCATAAAATCCGAGAGAGGATCCATGTATGAAAACAAAGTGTAGACTTTGGCAGAACGGCTCGATGGTCGTAAGGCTAATGAGTACAGATGGATTTCAAAAGGAAGACGGACAATGATGGTAAATGTCACCATTAAGAAAGCTCGACTTGTCGTTAAGATGTTTTCCGACAAGTTCAAGGAGTTGACTACGATGAGATTTTCTCACTCGTAGTGATGCTAAGAGTCTGTTGGAATTATATTAGCGATTACTGCATTATTTATGAAATCTTGCAGATAGGATGTCAAAACATTGTTTCCTCGA
>NW_021310677.1:0-1244 GCF_002162155.2 Triticum dicoccoides
GTCTTTTGACTATGTTCAAGATAATTAAGTTCATCTTATGAACTCCCACTCAGATAGACATCCCTCTGGTCATCTAAGTGATTACATGATCCGAGTCAACTAGGCCGTGTCCGATCATCACGTGAGACAGACTAGTCATCATCGGTGAACATCTTCATGTTGATCGTATCTACTATACGACTCATGCTCGACCTTTCGGTCTCCGTGTTCCGAGGCCATGTCTGTACATGCTAGGCTCGTCAAGTTAACCCTAAGTGTTTTCGCTGTGTAAAACTGTCTTACACCCGTTGTATGTGAACGTAAGAATCCATCACACCCGATCATCACGTGGTGCTTAGAAGCGACGAACTGTAGCAACGGTGCACAGTTAGGGGAGAACACTTCTTGAAATTTTGTAAGGGATCATCTTATTTACTAACGTCGTCCTAAGTAAACAAGATGCATAATCATAATAAACATCACATGCAATTATATAGTTGTGACATGATATGGCCAATATCATATAGCTCCATTGATCTTCATCTTCGGGGCTCCATGATCATCTTGTCACCGGCTTGACACCATGATCTCCATCATCGTGTCTTCATGAAGTTGTCACGCCAACGACTACTTCTACTTCTATGGCTAACGCGTTTAGCAATAAAGTAAAGTAAGTTACATGGCGTTGTTCAATGACACGCAGGTCATACAATAAATTAAGACAACTCCTATGGCTCCTGCCGGTTGTCATACTCATCGACATGCAAGTCGTGAATCCTATCCAATAACATGATCAATCTCATACATCACATATCATTCATCACATTCTTCTTGGCCATATCACATCACATAGCATACCCTGCAAAAACAAGTTAGACGTCCTCTAATTGTTGTTTGCATGTTTTACGTGGCTGCTATGGGTTTCTAGCAAGAACGTTTCTTACCTACGCAAAACCACAACGTGATATGCCAATTGCTATTTACCCTTCATAAGGACCCTTTTCATCGAATCCATTCCGACTAAAGTGGGAGAGACTGGCACCCGCTAGCCACCTTATGCACCAAGTGCATGTCAATCGGTGGAACCTGTCTCACGTAAGAGTACGTGTAAGGTCGGTCCGGGCCGCTTCATCCCACAATACCGTCGAAACAAGATTGGACTAGTAACGGTAAGCATATTGAACAAAATCAACGCCCACAACTACTTTGTGTTCTACTCGTGCAAAGAAACTACGCAATAGACCTAGCTCATGATGCCACTGTTG
>NW_021310678.1:0-1638 GCF_002162155.2 Triticum dicoccoides
TACTACCACTAACTCAGACCGATCCATAGTAGTCCTCGTAGAAGTCACCTCCATAGCCTGGAAGCTCAACATGATCATCCGGAAACAGACGATCTCGCGGAGCTTGTGGACCATAGGGGCTAGGATGAGGTCTTGGACCAACAGACGGTGGCCTGCGGGGACCGCGAGGTGGGGTGATGCCTCCTACATCACGCCAACCCATCACGTCTGGCAGAGCAGATCTCACAGGATAGAGATCGCGCATATCCGAATATCCAGCTTGCACCGCCGGTGCAAACCGAGTCAATGTGGCCCAGTGGTCAGCACGGGTATTGAAGAGCTCTAACCTCAAGGCCCGATTTTCACGGTCCTTATCCTCGAGCATCTCAGTAGTAGTGCGAGTCCGTGAATCCTCCTGAGTGGAGTCAGCATAGATAGCCTGGAGATACCCTTGTGCTCCCGGAAGTGATCCTGGCATATACCGGAAATCAGAGTCCCGAAATAGGCCAGACCTGACTCGCATGACGGTCATCATAGAGTAGGCGGCGTCCTACACAGCCATCTCAATAGTAACCCCGAGTCCATAGGAGCAGTGAAGGGGCTCGGTGGACCCAGGATAAGATGGAAATATCCTGACAGTGCAGAGATACTGGCTTTGATTAAAGTCTCGGAATTGCTCTTCGACCGTGTACTCAGGATACCAACGGTATCCAGCCTCAGTCATTACCCTGACCAACATGGCAGTATGGCCGGGTACATCTAGGCATCGAGTCAGGCGAACCACTTGATTAAGGTCGCGAGTGGCCATCTGAAAGCACAACCATAATGCAAAGGCATTAGAATTTCTAGCAAAATTTCGGCAGCATAACAGCTGTAAATGCTCAAGAAGGATTTTGAGACATTTGACAAAGGATTTCATACACACTCAACATCATCATATCAAAGTTCTGAGTCCATCCTAACAACATAATGTGGTAGTAGAACTGAACTAGGCTTGTATCCATCAACCCTATAAGGTACTACTGATTAGTAACACGTGAACCTGACAGAGAAAATAGATCCTAATTCCTTAACCCCCGGTGGAAGAATAGACTGACTCAGATCAGAATGTCATAAGATAAAGGAGTAAAAAGAGCCTTACATTCCACCCACAAACAATTCCCCTACATATAACTAAAGAATTTCTAGACTCAACATCGACTAGTTTGGCTTGGAGAACCTACAGGCAGTCCGGCTCTGATGCCAACGCTGTCAGGACCCCGTCTCGATGACACATCGATCTAGCCTGTAACACCTCATATCACTTTGCGGCCTCACGCACGGTATCCCCACGGGTGTCGCCTTACCTTTGCCCGGGACCGTTTGCGCCTTTTGGCTCACGTATATGATAGTGTCGCTAGCATCCATATGTTAAGGAGCCCGGGCTGACATGACTAGTTGTAAACCCAAAGTGGCACAGACTTACAGGGACAGGCATCCATGACCCAGCAACGAACGTGTCGGTCATCAGCAAGTGGGTCCGGGCTGTAGCACTGGGCTAGCAGGACTCCGGTAAACCGGGCTGTAGCGGGCTAACAGGACTCCGGTACTCAATGCGTGACATTTCCCCGAAGGGACAGACACAGGAACGAAGAAGGACACATGCCGGCCAGCCTAAGT
>NW_021310679.1:0-1074 GCF_002162155.2 Triticum dicoccoides
AGGTGCCAGGCAAGGCGGGATCGTCTCCTGTAGGTGGCGCCATCAACTGGTCCTGTGCAAAAGGAAAACAATGCTCGTCGAAGTAAACATGCCGAGAGGTGATGACACAGTGAGACACCAGATCATAACATCGGTAGCCTTTAGTGTTAGCCGGGTAACCAAGAAAGACACAAGGCAAGGAGCAAGGAGCAAGCTTATGAGGAGTAGTGGCGGCTATACTAGGGAAACAGAGGCATCCGAAGATGCGGAGACCATCGTAAGAGGGAGGAGAACACGACAAGGACGAAGGTTAACAAGAAGTGTGGCGGTGGCAAGGGCATCCGGCCAAAACCGAGGTGGCATGTAGGCATGGAACAGAAGAGTGCGGACACAATCGTTAAGAGTACGAAGGACTCGTTCTGCCCGGCCATTTTGTTGGGAGGTGTATGGACATGTTAACCGGAAGATAGTGCCGTGGTTGGAGAGAAGTGTACGGATGGTGAGGTTATCGAATTCCTTCCCGTTGTCGGTTTGATGAGCAAGTCTGGGACAACCAAATTGTGTAGACACATAGGAGTAAAAGGCTAGGAGAGTGGCGGGAACGTCAGATTTCCTACGAAGCGGAAAGGACCACAAAGTGAGAATAGTCATCGAGAATAACAAGATAATAGAGAAAACCAGAATTACTTGTGATAGGTGACGTCCATACATCGCTATGAATTAATTCAAAAGGATAAGAAGCAACTGTCGAAGAGGAACTAAACGGGAATCTAACATGTTTGCCCATGCGGGATGCTTGACAAGAATGAGTATCCGCTTTATTACATGAAAAAGAAAAATCCTTGACTATTTGATGAAGTGCGGTGGAGCTAGGATGGCCGAGACGGGCGTGCCAAAGATCAACGCCGGCGAAGATGATGAAGGCTGGACGGGGTACATGTCGCCGGGACTGTCACATCGGTGAAGAACCATCCGGGTACGGGCGTCCTTAACAGAAAAACCAACTTCGTCAAATTCGACAGTTACAGAGTTATCACGAGAAAGATTACGAACAGAGACTAAATTTTGAATAAGTTGAGGAGATACAAGCACATT
>NW_021310680.1:0-933 GCF_002162155.2 Triticum dicoccoides
GGCCGCACGCCCGCTGCCCCGCGGCGCCTCGTCGGGCTGGCGCTCGTCGCCCGACCCACCCGGCGCCCGTAACCGTGCGCCCGCTAAGCCACTTAGGCCAATGACCTGTGGGGTCCCACACCCCAGCCCCAGAACGTTTAAAAAAAATAAAAAAAAAGAATTAAAAAAAATATATATTAAATAAATAAATAATAATTAAATTAATTAATTAATTAATTAAGTTAATTAATCATAATTAGATTAACCTAATTAACTAATTAGTTTAATTATACAGTAATTAGATTAGCTAAACATTGATTAGACTAAACAGTCAATGACGAACGGGACCCACCTGTCAGGTTGACCGAGTCAACCTTGTTGACTGCTGACGTCAGCATGACATCATGCTGACGTCATAAATTCATTTTCGAATTAAATAATTAATTAATTAAATTCCAGAAATTAATATAATCTTTAGAAAATCATATCTTTTAATCCGTAACTCGGATTAAAATATTTTCAACATGAAAGTTGCTCAGAACGACGAGGCGAATCCGGATACGCGGTCCGTTCGTCCGCCCCACACCCCTAACATATCAAACTCGCAACTTTCCCCCTCCGGCTCCTCTGCCCGAAAACACGGAACACCGGGAATACTTTCCCGGACGATTTCCCCCTTCGCCAGCATCACCCCTTACTGCGTTAGAACACACCTAGCACCGCTCTTTGTCATGTCTTGCGTCGTCTTGCTTATGTTTGCACTGTATTTATTGTTTCTTCCCCCTCTTCTCTTCGGTAGACTACGAGACCGACGCTGCTGCTGCCCAGTTCGACTACGGAGTTGACGACCCCTCTCTCTTGCCAGAGCAACCAGGCAAGCCCCCCCCCCCTTGATCACCAGATATCGCCTATTCTACTCTATACTGCTTGCATTAGAGTAGTGTAGCATGTTAC
>NW_021310681.1:0-1602 GCF_002162155.2 Triticum dicoccoides
ATCCACTGTTGGGCTAATGAGGCACCAACGACGTCCAATCTATCCAGTGCCGACCGATCTTGATCTTTTTCTTGAAAAAAACACGATCTCGATCTTGTTCCCTCGTCGGACTCGACACCAACAGCGGGGCTGCTGCTCGAGAACCCTGTGATCGAGCCCCCTGCACTCGCTCCATGTGCCTTCGCCTCAACATGTGCCTCCACAAGTCGTCGCTCCCAGCACCGCCTTCCCTGCTGTGTGCACCCCGGGCGACGCCCTCGAATCCTCTATGGGCGCCCACCGTCGTGCCGGCCCCAAACCCTGCCAGTGCCCTGACTAGGTGTCCTCTTTGGAACGAGTTGTCGGCGAGGATGATGGTGATGCACAGGGCGCGCTCGAGAATTTTCAGGTTGAGCTGGTTGCGCTAAAAAATGGAAGTGTATTTTGTTTTCTATGGGAAACAGCAGGGCTCTGTTGCGTATGTTTTATCAAATTTTAAATAATGGTACACGCAAGGGTTTTACGAAAGCGCGAAAAGAAAATAAAGACTATACATAAAAGTTAGGGAAAAAAATAAGAATGGTACAATAACAGTAGAAAACAGCATGGCAGTGTCTGGGAAGATCCTGGTTGAACTAAGCCCAATATTGAAGGACACAATTATCTGAAAGAGTTGGTCCATGCCTCAAACTAACTGTACTCTTTCTTTTTGGCTCTGAATTTGAGCCATTTTAGTTCTTCCTTAAAAAAATCCTGTGCGTACATAAGTTGGGCGCAATAACTTTAAAAATAAAGTCATTTCTTGTGGTCCAGATGGCCAAAGATGCTAGGATGATGAGCTCTACGTAAAAAGGTACATGGAGAAGATGCTTAAGGTGATTAATCTCTTCCTGTAATCTTGAATAATTGGGTGACCAAAGTGGGACGGAGATATGTCCAGCAAATTGGGGCAAAGGGGCAATGCATTTTTTGTTGTTTTCCCCGGCCTCTGCATCAAGTGATACACACAGTCACTTTATAAAATAATAAAACGACCAAGTATGAATCTTAACTCAGGTACTAAAACAAATGCAAGTCATAAAATAAAATGCTACAACCGGAAAAAATAGGACACTGTGCCCAAACACATATCCAATTATTGAACCTTCATCCAAACTGGCAATTATTGGACCTTCATCCAAACTGGTCGTACATATTCCATACTACCGTCTCCCAGCAGTTGCACCAAAGGATCATATGCTCCTTGACTTCCGAACGGCTGAGTGATGACCACATACGGATCCAGTTAGATGCCTGGAAGATAACCTGCAAAAAGTTTGTGATTTTAGTTCGGTTAAAAATAACATCTTTCTCACAATTCCAAATAGTCCAAAGTAGTGCACAAATTCCCACTCAAATTTATGCCGTTGTATTAGGCTCCACCATATTTAACCATCTACCGAACAAATATGAGATGCTATTAGGTGGAAAGACATGAAAAGACACATGTATTGTACGCCACAATAAACTGACTAGTAGGCTTTTGAGAAAAGTATGTTGGACCATTCTCTCCTGATCACAAAAGTAACTTTGTTTACTACCTACCTATCTACGTTTCTCTAAGTTGTCCTTAGTCAAAATTGC
>NW_021310682.1:0-822 GCF_002162155.2 Triticum dicoccoides
CGGAGTTGTGAGGATTCGTTCGTCTACGCCCGTTTGTCTTCTTCTTGGACTCGTTCTTCTTCCTTGCGGGATTTCAGGCAAGATGATCATACCCTCGAAATCACTACTATCTTTGCTATGCTAGTTTGCTCGCTCTTGCTATGCCAATGCTACGATGCCTACCATTTGCTTGTCAGCCTCCCAAATTGCCATGTCAAACCTCTAACCCACCATGTCCTAGCAAACCGTTGATTGGCTATGCTACCGCTTTGCTCAGCCCCTCTTATAGCGTTGTTAGTTGCAGGTGAAGATTGAAGTTTGTTCCTTGTTGGAACATGGAGATGTTGTTCCTTGTTGGAACATGTTTACTTGTTGGGATATCACAATATATCTTACTTAATTAATGCATCTATATACTTGGTAAAGGGTGGAAGGCTCGGCCTTATGCCTGGTGTTTTGTTCCACTCTTGCCACCCTAGTTTCCGTCATATCGGTGTTATGTTCCCGGATTTTGCGTCCCTTACGCGGTTGGGCTATAATGGGAACCCCTTGACAGTTTGCCTTAAGTAAAGCTTCTCCAGCAATGCCCAACATTGGTTTTACCATTTGCCACCTAGCCTTTTCTTTCCCTTGGGTTCTGCAGACTCAAGGGTCATCATTTTTTTAACCCCCCCCCCCCCCGGGCCAGTGCTCCTCTGAGTGTTGGTCCGAACTAGAGTCCTGTGCAGCGCCCCCTCGGGGAAACTCGAGGTTTGGTTTTAGTTGTATGGAGCACTCATCTGAGTGTGCCCTGAGAAAGAGATATGTGCAGCTCCTATCGGGATTTGTCGGCACATTCGGGCG
>NW_021310682.1:832-1831 GCF_002162155.2 Triticum dicoccoides
AGCGCCCCCTCGGGGAAACTCGAGGTTTGGTTTTAGTTGTACGGATTGCTCATCTGACTATGCCCTGAGAAAGAGATATGTGCAGCTCCTATCGGGATTTGTCGGCACATTCGGGCGGTGTTGCTGGTTTAGTTTTACCCTGTCGAAATGTCTTGTTGTACCGGGATACCGAGTCTGATCGGAACGTCTCGGGTGGAGGTCTATTCCTTCGTTGACCGTGAGAGCTTGTCATGGGCTAAGTTGGGACACCCCTGCAGGGTATTATCTTTCGAAAGCCGTGCCCGCGGTTATGGGCAGATGGGAATTTGTTAATGTCCGGTTGTAGAAAACCCGAAGTTGACCTTAATTAAAATACATCAACCGTGTGTGTAACTGTGATGGTCTCTTTCCGGCGGAGTTCGGGAAGTGAACACGGTTGTTGGAGTTATGCTTGACGTAGGTTGTTATAGGATCACTTCTTGATCATAGTTTCTCGACCGTGCTTTGCCTTCTCTTCTCGCTCTCATTTGCGTATGTTAGCCACCATATATGCTAGTCGCTTGCTGCAGCTCCACCTCATTACTCCATCCTTCCTATAAGCTTAAATAGTCTTGATCTCGCGGGTGCGAGATTGCTGAGTCCCCGTGGCTCACAGATACTTCCAAAACCAGTTTGCAGGTGCCTATGTTACCGTGCAGATGACGCAACCAAGCTCAAGGAGGAGCTCGATGAAGATCTTGCCCTTTGTGTTGTTTCGTTCTAGTTGATCAGTAGTGGAGCCCAGTTGGGGTCGATCGGGGACCTTTGTCGCATTTGGGGTTCTTATTTTATTTTGGTTCCGTAGTCGGACCTTGATTGTATCTGGATGATGTAATGCTTTATTCATGTAATTGTGTGAAGTGGCGATTGTAAGCCAACTATGTATCTCTTTCCCTTATGTATTACATGGGTTGTGTGAAGATTACCTCACTTGCGACATTGCTTTCAATGCGGTTATGCCTCTAAGTCGTGCTTCGACAC
>NW_021310683.1:0-1068 GCF_002162155.2 Triticum dicoccoides
AGTAGCTCGCTTCGCACTCCGGGTACTCTACCGCAAACAAACAACATCGCAAACAAGCAATAACATACATAAGCTCTCAACTAGAAGCACGGGTAAAAACTCAAACAAAAGAGGATCTAACCAGAAAGTTCAACTTAAGAACTCTGGTTTGCAAAAAGAAACAACTCATACTGCGAAAGAAATAAGATCCTTTTACTAATCTGGACTAAAGTCAAATTTTACAGTACCAAGATCTTGTTCAAGTTGGTTAAACAGAAAGAGGTCATCGAGACGAAGATCTAGGCGTTTGAATCGCCTGATTCCGATAAAAGAGCGAAAATAACCGCGAAAAAACCCTGGAAAAAGAAAACTGACAAACAGGCTAACGAACGAACGTTCGCTGTCTACGACTAACGGGTGAACACCGTTCATTAAAACAAACATACGGACAAAGGTCAGCTAATTAAATAAACCGGGAAAACCGAACCAATCTAATCTAAAAGAACGGAACTAGGTTTTACGAAATAAAACTGAACGGTTTATAAAACAAAACCGGCGGCTACCTCGAAAACGCGTCGGCGGCGGCGAGAATTTCGGCAGCGGCGGGAACTCCGGTGGTGGCGGCGGGCAACTCCTGCGGGGCAGGGCGGCGGCGGTAGCGGCGGGTGGCACGGGGCGCTACGGCGGCAGCGGCGGCGGCGGGGCGCGGATGGAGGCTACGGTTTGGGAGGCGGGCTGACGGCTTGGGGCCTCGGCCTTTAAAGGGGCCGACCGGGTCAGTGTCCCAGGTGGACACGGCCCGGTAAGGCGGTTGACTTTTTTTAAAATATTTCCGGGCAGAAAAACAATTAAAAGAATTACTAAACGGACTCCCAAAATCCCAAAATAAATTTTCAACATCCTCTAAACATACGTCGGACAAAGTGTACTTTTATTTGGGACTCTACTGCAATTTTGAAAACGCATATTTTTCCTAATTCAAATAAAATAGCAATAAAACTCCGAATAAAATTCTGATTTGATTTTAATATTTAGCCTCCAATATTTCTTTATTTTGGGAAAGTCATTTTATCCCCTCTCTTTTATTTT
>NW_021310684.1:0-1299 GCF_002162155.2 Triticum dicoccoides
GAGTGAATCCTCGTTGGTCGACTGGAAGGCGACCTCTTCTAGGGATGTCCTAGGGTAAGTTACTTGGAACAGGTCCATGACCCTACCCTAGGTACATAACCCCATCATTAGCCCCCGAATGGATTGAGGCTTCGAGTGAAGAAGGAGTTGATGTCGTTTCCGATTAACCTTTGCGCTCTAGTTGTGCGCTGTTCTGGATCAAAGAATCTCTTCGTTGACAGGGAGCAATTTGTCTTCGGTCGACTCGATCCATTCTATTTTTGCGTCGAGTGATCTTTCGAGCTTCGACGATCTCCGAGCGACGGATCGCCGGAAACACCGCGTCTGACAGACTGATTTGTTGCTCGCGGATTCCGCGGGGTGCGAAATTTGGGGGCGCGCGCGAAGCGGGGCAGACCGCGGCGTTCGGATGGGACGGGGCATAGCCGCCTCGATCTCTGCGCCGCCTTTTTCGCCACGTATCCAGTCCTCATAACTGCTCCCAGATATGATTAGATCGACCGGGCCCACATGTCAGCCACTCGGAAGGGACCTTATAAACGTGCCCGGTGAGGATTTCTGTGCTGCGCCTCAGCATTCTCCCTCTCTCCCTCTGCTTCCTTCCTCCCTGCTCAGCGTGCCCGCTCTCGCCCCCGCACCACTTCCCTTCGTGCATCTCACCGGCGACCATGTCCAAGGAGAAGACGGCGGCGCTGGAGCGTGCCAAGAAGGCGTCGGCATCGGAGAAGGCGAAGGGGAGATCCACCAGCCGCAGAGGGTCCTCGTCCAGATCCCGCCTGCCGAAAGGCTGGGTCCAAGGAGACTGGATCCAGTCGACCATCACGGAGACGGACCTCCTCGACATGGCCAACGAGGGCTTGATCCCTCACGGAGTTGCGAGGTTGCCGGGGAAGGAGTGGCAGCCACAGCCAGAAGAGGGTGAGTGTGTGCTTCTGGCCACTCATGTTGATCGTGGGTTTTCCTTGCCGCCAAGCATTTTCTTCCGTGGCTTCTTGAATTTCTTTGGAGCGCAGCTCCACCACTTTACCCCAAACTCCATTGCCTATCTTGCTGCGTTCGTGTCCATGTGTGAGGGTTTCTTGGGCTGTCGACCGCACTGGGGTTTGTTCAAACGTATCTTCACGTGTCGCTCTCAGACCGTGAAGAAGGCGAGCCCAGGTGATGAGAAGACCCGAGTCGTCCAAATGTGTGGGGGCCTGGGGATTCAGGTGAGGAATAATAGCACCTTCCCGCCCATGTCCTTTCCCGAGTCCGTCAGAGGCTGGCAGTCGACTTGGTTCTACTGTCAGGTCCAGTCGA
>NW_021310685.1:0-2457 GCF_002162155.2 Triticum dicoccoides
TCAGAATCGACAAAAACCGTGAGTGTTGATGATCGACACGTAACGCATCCCAGGGTTCGTTAATTGTGGAAATCACCCCTGGACCCCAAAACAGTGAGTAATAGTCCACGAAACAGGCCAGAATCAGCCAAAACTGCGAGTGTTCATGACCGACATGTAATCGCACCTTGGGGTTCAACAACTATGAAAATCGCTTCGGGACCCCAAAACGGTGAGTAATAGTCCATGAAACGGGACAGAATTGGCCAATACTGTGAGTGTCGATGATGGACATGTAAATGCACCCCGAGGATCGTCAATCACGGAAATCGCTTTGGGACCCCAAAACGCTGAGTAATAGTGCACGAAGTGGACCAGAATCGGCCAAAATTGTGAGTGTTGATTACCGACACGTAAACGCACCCGGGGTTCGTTAAGCGTGGAAATCACTTCGGGACTCGAAAATGGTGAGTAATAGTCCAAGAGACGGACCAGAATTGGCCAAATTTGTGAGTGTTGATGACTAACATGTAAACGCACCCCGGGGTTCGACAACCATCGAAATCGCTTCGAGACCCCAATATTGAGTAATACTCCGAGAAACGGGTCAGAATCGAGAAAAACCGTGAGTGTTGATGACCGACACACAAGCGCACCTTGGGGTTCGACAACCATGGAAATCGCCTTGGGACCCCAAACCAGTGAGTAATAGTCCACGAAACAGGCAAAAATCAGCCAAAACTGCGAGTGTTGGCACCCCGGGGTTTGACAACCATGGAAATCGCTTCGAGACCCCAATATTGAGTAATAGTCCACGAAACGGGTCAGAATCGACAAAAACAGCGTGTTGATGACCGACACGTAAACGCACCCCGTGGTTCGTCAATCATGGAAATCACTCCAGGACGACAAAACAGTGAGTAATAGTCCATGAAACGGGCCAGTATCAGCCAGAACTACGAGTGTTGATGACCGACACGTAAACGCACCCCGGGGTTCGTTAGTCGTGGAAATCACTTCAGGACCCGAAAACGGTGAGTAATATTCCAGGAAACGGACCAGAATTGGCAAAATTTGTGATTGTTGACGACTGACCAGTAAACGCACCCCAAGGTTCGACAACCATGGAAATCGCTTTGGGACCCCAAAACTGAGTAATAGTCCATGATACGGGTCAGCATGGACAAAAACCGCGTGTGTGGATGACCGACACGTAAGCGCACCTTGGGGTTCGACAATCATGGAAATCGGTTTGGGACCCCAAAACGGTGAGTAATAGTCCACGAAACATGTCAGAATCGACAAAAACCGTGAGTGTTGATGATCGACACGTAACGCATCCCAGGGTTCGTTAATTGTGGAAATCACCCCTGGACCCCAAAACAGTGAGTAATAGTCCACGAAACAGGCCAGAATCAGCCAAAACTGCGAGTGTTCATGACCGACATGTAATCGCACCTTGGGGTTCAACAACTATGAAAATCGCTTCGGGACCCCAAAACGGTGAGTAATAGTCCATGAAACGGGACAGAATTGGCCAATACTGTGAGTGTCGATGATGGACATGTAAATGCACCCCGAGGATCGTCAATCACGGAAATCGCTTTGGGACCCCAAAACGCTGAGTAATAGTGCACGAAGTGGACCAGAATCGGACAAAATTGTGAGTGTTGATTACCGACACGTAAACGCACCCGGGGTTCGTTAAGCGTGGAAATCACTTCGGGACTCGAAAATGGTGAGTAATAGTCCAAGAGACGGACCAGAATTGGCCAAATTTGTGAGTGTTGATGACTAACATGTAAACGCACCCCGGGGTTCGACAACCATCGAAATCGCTTTGGGACCCCAAAATTGAGTAATACTCCGAGAAACGGGTCAGAATCGAGAAAAACCGTGAGTGTTGATGACCGACACACAAGCGCACCTTGGGGTTCGACAACCATGGAAATCGCCTTGGGACCCCAAACCGGTGAGTAATGGTCAACGACACGGGCAAAAATCAGCCAAAACTGCGAGTGTTGGCACCCTGGGGTTTGACAACCATGAAAATCGCTTCGAGACCCCAATATTGAGTAATAGTCCATGAAACGGGTCAGAATCGACAAAAACAGCGAGTGTTGATGACCGACACGTAAACGCACCCCGTGGTTCGTCAATCGTGGAAATCACTCCAGGACCACAAAACAGTGAGTAATAGTCCATGAAACGGGCCAGTATCAGCCAAAACTACGAGTGTTGATGACCGACACGTAAACGCACCCCGGGGTTCGTTAGTCGTGGAAATCACTTCGGGACCCGAAAATGGTGAGTAATAGTCCAGGAAACGGACCAGAATTGGCAAAATTTGTGAGTGTTGACGACTGACCAGTAAACGCACCCCAGGGTTCGACAACCATGGAAATCGCTTTGGGACCCCAAAACTGAGTAATAGTCCATGATACGGGTCAGCATGGACAAAAACCGCGTGTGTGGATG
>NW_021310686.1:0-1265 GCF_002162155.2 Triticum dicoccoides
GTGAGGGGGGCACACCCCGGACACGCGTGCCGGGCGTTTGCAACCGCCACAACACTTCCATACTTGTGAGAGGCCGCCTACGCAAGATTGGGCGGCATGCTAGCCCCCGGAGGCCGCCGGCCACAGCCGTAGACGCGCGAAGGGCAATCCGCGTAGAGGGAATTTTTCGAATACTTCTCCATCACCAAAAATTATGAAAAAATACCATTGTTCCTATAGCACGTGTGCCCACGTCGTGCAAAAAAACTCTTGATTTTATCGCGCTCCAAGTATTAAGTAATATTGACGCCGCATCGTTACCGCAGAACGTCTACTACAGTGTCATCGCCGTCCGTGAGGGGGGCCACGCACCGGAGACGCGTCCCGCCTCTTCGGACATGCCACCACACCACCGCGCATGTATGAGGGCCCGGTGCGACGCTCCGGTGGCATTGCTACGCCCCCAGTGCCCCCGTCCCGCCTAACCTGTAGTGTTTGACCACGGGATCTAACCCTTTGATCACTTTGCACGGACGGGCTTTGACCAGTGGACCTCCCCACCCGGTTGTGTTAGGTCAGCCCATAGGAACACTTTGGAGCAACATCCGGGCCAGACCCACAGCAAGATCCCCTCCGTGTAGACCCCACGCATCCGTTTCCCCCCTCCAGGTGCCGGCGGCAGCGCCGTCCGTGAGGGGGGGCACACCCCAGACACGCGTGCCGGACATTTGCAACCGCCACAACACTTCCAGAATTGTGAGAGGCCGCCTACGCAAGATTTGGCGGCATGCTAGCCCCCGGAGGCCGCCGGCCACAGCCGTAGATGCGCGAAGGGCAATCCGCGTAGAGGGAATTTTTCGGATACTTCTCCATCACCAAAAATTATGAAAAAATACCATCGTTCCTATAGCACATGTGCCCATGTCATGCAAAAAAAACTCTTGATTTTATCGTGCTCCGAATATTTAGCAATATTGACGCCGCATCGTTACCGCAGAACGTCTACTACCGTGTCATCGCCGTCCGTGAGGGGGGGGGCATGCACCGGAGACGCGTCCCGCCTCTTCGGACATGCCACCACACACCCCGCATGTATGAGGGCCCGGTGTGACGCTCCGGTGGCATTGCTACCCCCCTAGTGCCCCCGTCCCGCCTAACCCTGTAGCGTTTGACCACGGGATCTAGCCGTTTGACTTTGCATGGACGGGCTTTGACCAGTGGACCTCCCCACCTGGTTGTGTTAGGTCAGTCCATAGGAACACATTGGAGCAACATCCGGGCCAGAC
>NW_021310687.1:0-1560 GCF_002162155.2 Triticum dicoccoides
CTGTTGCCCGAGCTCCGGCCGCCGCCTCGCTCGCCGTCGGCACCGATTCCGGCCGCCCCGAGCGCAACTGACTCCACCAGTAGCTTCGGCTCGTCCCCAGCTCCTCCTAGATGCCCTCCGCGGCCCATTTGGTCGCCGGAGTGGCCAAAACCACTCTCGCCGCCGCGCTAATGGTCGCCGCCGGCCAGAACTCCGGCGGGCTGACGTGGCTTAGTTAATTAGTCACTAACCCCCCACCTACTGACGCTGACTAGTGGGCCCCAGGGCTTAGTCAAAGCTAACCAGCCCGGGTCAACGCGGGATTAGTCCCTGTGTCACTGACGTGTGGACCCCACACGTCAGGTTTGACCCGGGGCAGCCCTGTTGACTTGCTGATGCAAGCATGACGCAGTGCTGATGTCATAAGTATTTTCTGGATTTAATTTAATTCTGAAATTCCAGAAAATGCCTAAAACTTCAATAAATCATAGAAAATTAACCGTAACTCCAAATTAAATAATTTATATATGAAAAATTATCAGAAAAATTCAAGGAATCCATCTGTACCATTTTCATGCATGTTAGAACAACTTATAGGTGCTGTTTAGCACAAATCAATTAAATGGCATTCGAATAATCACATATGGAGTTTGAATTTGAATCTTGTATTCAAACCAACTTCATTTAATCTGTTGCTAGTTGCATTGGCTCAAAACACATTCATTTTGCCATGTCATGATCATGCATCATATTGTGCATTGCATTGATTGTGTTCCCTTCTGTGTTGCCGGTATTTGTCCCCTCTCGATAGACGTGATACCGATGATGTGATCGTTGACACTGATGAAGACTCAATGTTATCTTCAGAAGTGCCAGGCAAGCAAAACCCCCTTGTTCATTCCGATACAATCCTACTCTCTCGCTCCTGCTCTCTTTTACTGCATTAGGACAACATCGATTCATCTGTTACTTGCTACGGTAGCTGAACCCCTTTATCCTCTGCATGACCTGTCATTGCCACAGTAAATAGATGAAACCCACTAGCATGAGTAGGAGTTGTTTGAGCCCTGTTGTGCCTACTCATTCATGCTTGTTTGTCACGCCTGCTACTGCTTAGAGTTGAGTCAGGTCTGAATCATCCGGGATGAATCAGAGGCGGGTGAACATGTCCTACTGTGTGTGAGCTAAGTGTGTGAACACGATTTGGTAAAAGGTGTCGGTGAGAGGCCATGTAGGAGTACATGGTGGGTTGTCTCATTGAAGCCGTCCTCAGGAACTGAGTTCTGTGTTTGTGATCCATGATTCAGCTACTACCATACATTGGGCCCTGAAATATGACCCCGCTCGACTTCTTATTCACCCTCGTCCTCTGTCCAGGAGTTGCAAGTAGTTTCTGGTGTTTGTAGCTTACTGGAGGCCGTGGACAGCGCTGACCGTAGGGGTGGGCTGTGATGCGGTAGGTACGTGGCACGGTGTACCGGATGCCCGTTTGGTATCTCGGGAACCCTGTTCACATCGTTTGGGGCTGTGAGCGAAACTCCGGCCGGATCTCCTCATGGATGGAACCCGAATAGGCGATAA
>NW_021310688.1:0-1335 GCF_002162155.2 Triticum dicoccoides
GGGGCACACCCCGGACACGCGTGCCGGGCATTTGCAACCGCCACAACACTTACAGACTTGTGAGAGGCCACCTACGCAAGATTTGGCGGCATGCTAGCCCCCGGAGGCCGCCGGCCACAGCCATAGACGCGCGAAGGGCAATCCGCGTAGAGGGAATTTTTCGGATACTTCTTCATCACCAAAAATTATGAAAAAATACCATCGTTCCTATAGCACATGTGCCCACATCATGCAAAAAAACTCATGATTTTATCGTGCTCCGAGTATTATTAATATTGACGCCGCATCGTTACTGCAGAACGTCTACTACCGTGTCATCGCCGTCCGTGAGGGGGGGCCACGCCCCGGAGACGCGTCCCGCCTCTTCGGACATGCCACCACACCACCCCGCATGTATGAGGGCTCGGTACGACGCTCCGGTGGCATTGCTACCCCCAGTGCCCCCGTCCCGCCTAACCCTGTAGCGTTTGACCACGGGATCTAGCCCTTTGACTTTGCACGGACGGGCTTTGACCAGAGGACCTCCCCACCCGGTTGTGTTAGGTCAGCCCATAGGAACACTTTGGAGCAACATCCGGGCCAGACCCACAGCAAGATCCCATCCGTGTAGACCCGACGCGTCCGTTTCCCCCCTCCAGGTGCCGGCGGCGGCGCCGTCCGTGAGGGGGGCACAACCCGGACACGCGTGCCGGGGGTTTGCAACCGCCACAACACTTCCAGACTTGTGAGAGGCCGCCTACGCAAGATTTGGCGGCATGCTAGCCCCCGGAGGCCGCCGGCCACAGCCGTAGACGCGCGAAGGGCAATCCGCGTAGAGGGAATTTTTCAGATACTTCTCCATCACCAAAAATTATGAAAAAATGCCATCGTTCGTATAGAACATGTGCCCACGTCGTGCAAAAAAACTCATGATTTTATCGCGCTCCGAGTATTTAGTAATATTGACGCCGCATCGTTATCGCAGAACGTCTACTACCGTGACATCGCCGTCCGTGAGGGGGGGCCATGCCCCGGAGACGCGTCCTGCCTCTTCGGACATGCCACCACACCACCCCGCATGTATGAGGGCCCGGTGCGATGCTCCGGCGGCATTGCTACCCCCAGTGCCCCCGTCCCGCCTAACCCTGTAGCGTTTGACCATGGGATCTAGCCCTTTGACTTTGCACAGACGGGCTTTGACCAGTGGACCTCCCCACCCGGTTGTGTTAGGTCAGCCCATTGGAACACTTTGGAGCAACATCCGGGCCAGACCCACAGCAAGATCCCCTCCGTGTAGACCCGACGCGTCCGTTTCCCCCCTCCAGGTGCCGGCGGCAGCGCCGTCCGTGAGGGGGG
>NW_021310689.1:0-946 GCF_002162155.2 Triticum dicoccoides
TCTTGTGCCCTCGGCAGGATCTGATAGATAGTCAGGCTTCTCAGCCTTTTTCATTTATAGATGTCTGTACCCAGACATGATAGCTTCCGCTTGTGCTTTGATTTGTATGCTCTGAATGTTGGGTCATGAGACCCCTGTTTGTAATATCTCGCTCCTCGGAGCCTATTGAATAAACTACTTGAGTCGTAGAGTCATTTTGTGATGCCATGTTGTATTGCACATATCGAGCATATTGTGTGTATGTTATTGAAATGCTTGGTATGTGTGGGATCTGACTATCTAGTTGTTTATCTTTAGTAGCCTCTCTTACCGGGAAATGTCTCCTAGTGTTTCCACCGAGCCATGGTAGCTTGCTACTGCTCCGGAACACTTAGGCTGGCCGGCATGTGTCCTTCGTTCCTGTGTCTGTCCCTTCGGGGAAATGTCACGCGATGAATACCGGAGTCATGTTAGCCCGCTACAGCCCGGTTCACCGGAGTCCTGCTAGCCCAGTGCTACAGCCTGGATTCACTCACTGATGACCGACACGTTCGATGCTGGGTCATGGATGCCTGTCCCTGTAAGTTTGTGCCACTTTGGGTTTACGACTAGCCATGTCAGCCCGGGCTCCTTATCATATGGATGCTAGCGACACTGTCATATACGTGTGCCAAAAGGCGCAAACGGTCCCGGGTAAAAGTAAGGCGACACCCGTGGGAATACCGTGCGTGAGGCCGCAAAGTGATATGAAGTGTTACATGCTAGATCTATGTGGCATTGAGTCGGGGTCCTGACAGCGTTGGTATCAGAGCTTGACTGCCTGTAGGATTACCAAGCCAAACTGATCGAAGTTGAGTCTAGAAATTCTTTAGTTATATAAGGGAATTGATTGTGGGATGGAACGTAAGGCTCTTTTTACTCCTTTACCTCATGCCCTTCTGATCTGAGTCATCATCTTCTCTTCTAC
>NW_021310690.1:0-919 GCF_002162155.2 Triticum dicoccoides
CAGTCGGTGCAGGCACCTCAGGAACATTTTCTTGAGTTGCGCCATTTTCCGGTTCAAGAGGTAATACTTCATCAAGCTCTACTTTCCTCCCACTTACTTCTTTCGAGAGAAACTCTTTCTCCAGAAAGGACCCATTCTTGGCAACAAAGATCTTGCCTTCGGATCTGAGGTAGAAGGTGTACCCAATAGTTTCTTTTGGGTATCCTATGAAGACGCATTTTTCCGACTTGGGTTCGAGCTTTTCAGGTTGAAGTTTCTTGACATAAGCATCGCATCCCCAAACTTTTAGAAACGACAGCTTAGGTTTCTTCCCAAACCATAATTCATACGGTGTCATCTCAACGGATTTCGACGGAGCCCTATTTAAAGTGAATGCGGCAGTCTCTAAAGCATAGCCCCAAAAATAAAGCGGTAAATCGGTAAGAGACATCATAGATCGCACCATATCTAACAGAGTGCGATTATGACGTTCGAACACACCATTACGCTGAGGTGTTCCAGGCGGCGTGAGTTGTGAAACTATTCCACATTTTCTTAAGTGTGCCCCAAACTCGTGACTCAAGTATTCTCCTCCACGATCTGATCGCAGAAACTTGATTTTCCTGTCACGTTGATTTTCAACCTCACTCTGAAATTCCTTGAACTTTTCAAAGGTTTCAGACTTGTGTTTCATTAAGTAGATATACCCATACCTACTTAAATCATCAGTGAGGGTGAGAACATAACGATAGCCACCGCGAGCCTCAACACTCATCGGACCGCACACATCAGTATGTATGATTTCCAATAAGTCGGTTGCTCGCTCCATTGTTCCTGAGAACGGAGTCTTGGTCATTTTACCCATAAGGCATGGTTCGCACGTGTCAAATGATTCATAATCAAGAGACTCTAAAAGTCCATCAGCATGGAGCTTCTTCAT
>NW_021310691.1:0-647 GCF_002162155.2 Triticum dicoccoides
AAACAAGGACCGATAATATAGTAAGAAGAGGCAGGGGAGGTATGCCAACAAATAGAGGAGCGAAACCTCCAACTGAGAAGAACCGGCATAACCTCCAGCATCGAAAACTTCATAGAAGATGCGAGTGAACTCCGTTTTCGATGAACTCGAGCTTTTTACCAAGAAGACCATAAGCTTCAAAACTCACAAAGAGAAGAACCAATAATATACTAAGAAGAGGCAAGGGAGGTATGCCAACAAATAGAGGAGTGAAACCTCCAACTGAGAAGAACCGGCATAACCTCCAACACCGAAAACATCATAGAAGATGGGAGTGAACTCCGTTTTCGATGAACTCGAGCTTGTCACCAAGATGACCATAAGCTCCAAAACTCACAAAGACAAGAACCAAACAAGAACCAATAATATAGTAAGAAGAGGCAGTGGAGGTATGCCAACTAATAGAGGAGTGAAACCTCCAACTGAGAAGAACCGGCATAACTTCAACATCGAAAACATCATAGAAGATGCGAGTGAACTCTGTTTTCGATGAACTCGAGCTTGTCATCAAGATGACCATAAGCTCCAAAACTCACAAAGAGAAGAACCAAACAAGAACCAATAATATAGTAAGAAGAGGCAGGGGAGGTATGCCATTAAATAGAGGA
>NW_021310692.1:0-965 GCF_002162155.2 Triticum dicoccoides
GAGCTCCCACTCACTTTCTTGTAAATACAGGCTTCTCCAAAAGTCTGTATAAAACCAAATGCTTTGATCACACTATCAAAACGTTTATTCCAACTCCGAGAGGCTTGCACCAGTCCATAAATGGATCGCTGGAGCTTGCACACTTTGTTAGCTCCCTTTGGATCGACAAAACCTTCTGGTTGCATCATATACAACTCTTCTTCCAGGAATCCATTCAGGAATGCAGTTTTGACATCCATTTGCCAAATTTCATAATCATAAAATGCGGCAATTGCTAACATGATTCGGACGGACTTAAGCATCGCTACGGGTGAGAAGGTCTCATCGTAGTCAATTCCTTGAACTTGCCGAAAACCTTTTGCGACAAGTCGAGCTTTGTAGACAATAACATTACCATCAGCGTCAGTCTTCTTCTTAAAGATCCATTTATTCTCAATCGCTTGCCGATCATCGGGTAAGTCAACCAAAGTCCATACTTTGCTCTCATACATGGATCCCATCTCAGATTTCATGGCTTCTAGCCACTTTGCGGAATCTGGGCTCACCATCGCTTCTTCATAGTTCGTAGGTTCATCATGATCTAGTAGCATGACCTCCAGAACAGGATTACCGTACCACTCTGGTGCGGATCTTACTCTGGTTGATCTACGAAGTTCAGTAGTATCTTGATCTGAAGTTTCATGATCATTATCATTGGCTTCCTCACTAACTGGTGTAGGTGTCACTGAAACAGTTTTCTGTGATGAACTACTTTCCAGTAAGGGAGCAGGTATAGTTACCTCGTCAAGTTCTACTTTCCTCCCACTCACTTCTTTCGAGAGAAACTCCTTCTCTAGAAATGATCCATTCTTAGCAACAAATGTTTTGCCTTCGGATCTGTGATAGAAGGTGTACCCAACAGTTTCCTTTGGGTATCCTATGAATACACATTTCTCCGATTTGGGTTCGAGCTTATCAGGTTGAAG
>NW_021310693.1:0-1227 GCF_002162155.2 Triticum dicoccoides
ACGGCGAAAGCCGTGGCGTCGAAGAAGAGGACATCTGCTTCTTCGTTGTCTAAGCACGCCCGGACACCGTTGCCTCCCCCCTCACCGGTAAACATCAGCGCAAGGATTGGGGGTGACTTGTTTGACTTCGGGCCTCTTAGCCCGGAACAGAAGAGGAAAGCGGCAGAGGAGGAGGAGGAAGAGAACGAAGAGTAAGCCTTTGCTTTCCTCCCGCATTCCTTACACCCCCCCCGATGGCATTGCTTACTTGTTTTCATCTTGTAGGGATGTGGAGACGCTGGCCCAGAGGATAAAGAGGGCCAGGACTTCGGCGAGCGGCCAGCCCTCGGCAGGCACCTCCAGTACGCCACTGGTGGTGTCGAGTAGCCCGGACAGCAGCCCCCAGCCCAGCCCCCAGCGTGAGTCCATCACCCACCCTCTCTCGACATGTGTCATGCGTGATGCTTCTGTGTTAACCGTGCCATGGATGCAGGGGAGGAGCCGCACCAAAGGGACCCACAGAGGGCTTCTCTGATCGTGCCGCCCCCGTCAACTACACCGCCCCGTGGGGCATCCCCGGCAAGGACACCAAGCACCGAGGTCGTGCACACGGAGGAGGGGGAGGAGAACGAAGGCGCCGGTGGCTTTGCCTCGACGCCAGATCTTGGCGGAGAAGGGGCTCCCGCCTCTCGGCCCGGCACGGGTAAGCTACTCACTCTCCACCCTCCTGCTTGCATTCTTCTTTTCCTCTTTTCCTCATTGGCTTACGATCTTGGCTTCACCCCATCTCTTTCTTGGCGTCTAGACCCCTCCACTACTGGAATCAGCTACTTTGCCATCTGCCAGATCTTTGTCGTCCGCTAGCGGACGACAAAGAAGCTCTTTGCCATCAGCTACCGAAAAGCAGACGACAAAGAAAGAGCTGACGGTAATGAAGGTCTTTGCCATCAGCCATCTCTTTGCCGTCAGCTAGCGGACGGCAAAGAATCTTTGTCGTCCGCTAGCTGACGGCAAAGAGGGAGGTGGCACCCGCTAACAGGAAAACTTAACGTCCCCCTTCTTTGCCGTCCGCAGCAGACGGCAAAGATAGAACAAAAGCTGACGGCAAAGGCACGGCGGAGGGCAAAGGCACGACGGAGGGCAAAGGCTAACCTAACTAATGGCCGAGCCCCCCCCCCCCGCCCGTTACTCTCTCTGTTTCTCCCTCTCTCTCTCCTCCCCGATGCCCACATCGATCCACACCCACCG
>NW_021310694.1:0-2103 GCF_002162155.2 Triticum dicoccoides
GCTAAAGGAAATGTTGGAATCATTAGCGATATCCGAAGCTATTAGAATTCATAAAGGTAAACATTGTGATGATCATTTATCTAATGAATTATCCTCTCTAGGAATTGATCAATCACAAGATGATGTTGAACATGGATACTATGATGAAGATGATGATAGTGACTATGATCTTGACGATGCAATGAGGCATTTTGGTCTTATGGCAAATCTTCGCGGCTACATGGCTGGAGGAAAGGAATGGGTCCTTGATAGTGGATGTACTGATCATATGACCGGAGATAAAGATATGTTCCGTGAGCTTGCTGAAAACGACGGCCCTCGAAAATATGTCACTTTTGGTGATAATTCAAAGGGTAAGGTGGTTGGCCTTGGTAAGGTGGCCATCTCACATGATAGCTCCATACAAAATGTCATGCTCGTTGAATCCCTTGGATACAATTTACTTTCAGTTTCTAGACTTGCAGATTTCGGTTTCAATGTCTTATTCACTGAAGTAGATTGCCAAGTATTTCGTAAAGACAATCATAAAATGGTCTTTACTAATATACATAGAGGAGATCTTTACATTGTTGATTTCACTAAAAAGGCTCAACCTAGAACTTGCTTAATTACCAAATCTTCTAAAGGCTGGTTGTGGCATAGAAGACTAGGTCATGTTGGTATGCAAAATCTTGATAAGCTTATTAAAGGTGATCATATCCTTGGAATAAAAGATGTCATATTTGACAAGGATAGACTTTATAGTGCTTGTCAAGCAGGAAAACAAGTTGGAGGAAGTCACCACGCGAAGAACATCATGACCACAAGAAGACCACTCGAGCTACTTCACATGGATCTCTTTGGTCCAAATGCCTACAAGAGTCTCGGTGGTAACTCATTTGGTCTAGTCATAGTTGATGATTTTTCAAGTTTTATGTGGGTGTTCTTTCTTGATGACAAATCGCAGGTCCAAAAGATCTTCAAAAACTTCACTAGGAAGGCCCAAAATCAGTTTGACGTGAAGATCAAGAAGGTTCGGAGCGACAACGGAACGGAGTTCAAGAACGCAAATGTGGACACCTTTGTTGACGAAGAAGGGATTTCACACGAGTTCTCGGCTACGTACACACCTCAACAAAATGGAGTTGTTGAAAGGAAGAACCGACTCTTATCGAGATGGCAAGAACGATGCTTGATGAGTACAAAATGCCAAAGCACTTTTGGGCGGAAGCGGTTGAGACAGCTTGTCATGCAACAAATCACTTGTATCTTCATAAGCTACTCGGCAAGACGGCATACGAGCTCCTCACCGGTAACAAACCCCAAGTTGGATACTTTCGAGTATTCGGCTCAAAGTGCTACATTCTTGATAAGCACCGTTGTTCTAAATTTGCTCCTAAATCTCATGAAGGTTTCCTACTTGGTTATGGCTCAAACTCTCACACTTACCGTGTCTACAACAATTTCACCTGAAAGGTTGAAGAGACGGTAGATGTGAAGTTTGATGAATCTAACGGCTCGCAAGTAGAGCAATTGCCAATTGATGTAGGAGACAAAGACTCTTCGGAAGCAATTCAAGACTTGTCCATTGGCAAGATTCGTCCAACGGAAGTGAAGAAGAGTACCTCATCCGTCCAAGTGGAAGCTTCTACCTCACGACAAGGTGAACCAAGAGTTGATACGGAAGCATCCACAAGTGGGACACGCCAAGATGAAGAAAACGAGGAAGTGCACCAAGATGAACATCAACAACCTCCTTCTCCACCACGACAAGAGAAAGACAACGTCAACAATGAAGAAGGCCAAGAAGAGGCACAAGATGAAGAGGATGTTCCACCCTGACCCAAGCAAAAGCTTTCACGAGTTCGAGCAAAAATTGCTAAGGATCATCCCGTCGAGCAAATCTACAATGATATCCAAACCGGGAAAATCACTCGCTCTAAAACTCATTTAGCTAACTTTTGTGAACATTACTCATTCATCTCTAGCATTGAACCTATGAAGGTTGAAGAAGCATTGGAGGATCCGAACTGGATAAACGCTATGCATGAAGAGCTACACAACTTTGAGAGAAATTAAGTGTGGACATTGGTCGAGAAGCCCGACAACAACCACAACATCATT
>NW_021310695.1:0-1268 GCF_002162155.2 Triticum dicoccoides
CGGGGCATCGTCGGAACGGCGGTGGTCGCGGCAACGGCGAACGGCGGCGATGGGCGTGTTCGGTGGCGAGAGAGAGGGGTCCAGGGGAGAGGATGAGGGCGCGGGAGAGTGAGGGAGAGAGGCAGGGAGGTGCGTGGCGCCCGGGGGAGGCGTCCAGAGCGTCGAGGAAGGAGAGCGGCAAGCAGGAGGTGGCTCGGCGCGTGCCGGCGTGCGGTGGCCACACGCCTCGCGTCCTTCTGGCGCGAGGTGGGAGACGGTGGCGGTTCGGTGGGCTGGGCCGCTGGAGGAGCTGGGCCAGGTAAGTGGGCGCCAGGTAAGTGTCAGGTAAGTGGCTGGGCTTCTCTCTTTTATTTCTGTTTTTATTTATTTATTTGTTCTGTGTTGTTTTAGTTTAGTAAAAATACTAAACCATTTTATAAAATCCTGAAAATAGTTATGTGGCTAGAACTAAAATATACCAAACCACATAAAAATGTTCCAGTATTATTGGACATATATTATTTATATATCAAATATATATCCAATGCAAATAGTTATTGAATTAATTCAAAGGCCCAAAATAAATGTTTCAGTCACTCCAAAAATATTGGTTTGCATTTTATTCTTGCCAATATTTTTCAAAGCTGAAAAGGAACATTTCCTTGGAAACATTTGAAGCAATTTTTAATGTTGATCATCATTTTTTTTAAATGACTTCTGAGGCTCTCCAATTCCCCAATTCAAATTTAAAGAAATTTAGACATGATGCATGGATGCAATGCCACTAGTTACAAGCAAGCTCTAGGGCTGTGACAACTCACCCCCACTAAACAAAAATCTCATCCCGAGATTCAAGCGTAGGGTAAGGTGAAGGGGGAACGCAAACTAGCACAATCTTCATGATCCAGGTTGCACTTCAACTGAACGTTGATTCGTTCACCATCATTGTCTCGAATCTTGCTCTGAGAACTCCAGCTAACACGACCACGAGAGGAGAAGGAGACTCTAGAAGGATCGATCTTCTCGAAGCTCGAACAACTTAGGATCAACTCGCAGAATGAGGCATAGTAACACCACTCGAGCTAAGACACAAAACACACATCTAGAGGGATGGAGTGGAACAAATGACGAGGGTTCACTAGGTAGACAACAATTCCACGCTAAAAAGGGTGGTGAATGGTTGTCAACGTAGCGAGGAGTTGAGTTTCCATGATACCATAACGATGCACCTTAGGGAAGGTGACTCGTAGAAATATCCCCTTAAGTGGCAAAAAGAATTACCTTTGATT
>NW_021310696.1:0-1262 GCF_002162155.2 Triticum dicoccoides
CGGACCATTCCGGAACTCCTCGTGACGTCCGGGATCTCATCCGGGACTCCGAACAACATTCGGGTTACTGCATATACATATCCCTACAACCCTAGCGTAACTGAACCTTAAGTGTGTAGACCCTACGGGTTCGGGAGACAAGCAGACATGACCGAGACGACTCTCCGGTCAATAACCAACAGCGGGATCTGGATACCCATGTTGGCTCCCACATGCTCCACGATGATCTCATCGGATGAACCACGATGTCGAGGATTCTATCAACCCCGTACGCTATTCCCTTTGTCTATCGATATGTTACTTGCCCGAGATTCGATCGTCGGTATCCCAATACCTCGTTCAATCTCGTTACCGGCAAGTCACTTTACTCGTACCGTAATGCATGATCCCGTGACCAGACACTTGGTCACTCTGAGCTCATTATGATGATGCATTACCGAGTGGGCCTAGTGATACCTCTCCGTCATACGGGGTGACAAATCCCAGTCTTGATCCATGTCACCCAACAGACACTTTCGGAGATACCCGTAGTCTACCTTTATAGTCACCCAGTTACGTTGTGACGTTTGGCATACCCAAAGCACTCCTACGGTATCCGGGAGTTACACGATCTCATGGTCTAAGGAAAAGATACTTGACATTGGAAAACTCTAGCAAACGAACTATACGATCTTGTGCTATGTTTAGGATTGGGTCTTGTCCATCACATCATTCTCCCAATGACGTGATCTCGTTATCAATGACATCCAGTGTCCATAGTCAGGAAACCATGACTATCTGTTGATCAATGAGCTAGTCAACTAGAGGCTCACTAGGGACATGTTGATGTCTGTTATTCACACATGTATTACGATTTCCGAATAACACAATTATAGCATGAATAAAGACAATTATCATGAACAAGGAAATATAATAATAATGCTTTTATTATTGCCTCTAGGGCATATTTCCAACAGTCTCCCACTTGCACTAGAGTCAATAATCTAGTTACATTGTGATGAATCGAACACCCATGGAATTCTGGTGTTGATCATGTTTTGCTCTAGGGAGAGGTTTAGTCAACGGATCTGCTACATTCAGGTCCGTATGTACTTTACAAATCTCTATGTCTCCATCTTGAACATTTTCACGAATGGAGTTGAAGCGACGCTTGATGTGCCTTGTCTTCTTGTGAAACCTGGGCTCCTTGGCAAGTGCAATAGCTCCAGTGTTGTCACAGAAGAGCTTGATCGGCCCCGACGCATTGGGTATGACTCCTAGGT
>NW_021310697.1:0-1025 GCF_002162155.2 Triticum dicoccoides
GGCAGTGAAGCACCGGGAATTAAGTCAATCTGATGCTCAATCCCTCGAATAGGCGGTAATCCCGGTGGCACGTCTTGTGGAAAGACGTCAGCGAACTCCTGCAAAATGTTAGTGACAGCAGGAGGCAAAGAGGAAGGCACGTCCTCGAATGAAAATAATGCCTCTTTGCACACAAAAGCATAGCAAACAGATTTGCTGAAATCTAGCTCATCAATATCAGATTTGGTGGCAAATAAACATGCACTTTTCAATTTAATTTCAGAAGCAACACTAGATGGTTTATTATTAGGCTTCATTTGTTGCTCAAATTCTTTTGCCACAATCTGATTTTCACTCTTATTCGTCTCCTGTTTTGCTTTGTTAGCTCTATTAATATCATCTTTCAAAATGGAATCAGGAGTCATAGGAAGCAAAGTAATATTTTTACCCTTATGAACAAGAGTATAGTGATTGTTTCTACCATGGTGTATAGAATTTTTATCAAATTGCCATGGTCTACCAAGTAATAAGGAACATGCTCGCATAGGTACCACATCACAATCAACATAATCAGCATATGTAGAGATACTAAAAGGCACGCGAACAGTACGTGTTACCTTAACCTTGCCGCTGTTGTTGAACCATTGGATGTAGTAAGGATGTGGATGTGGTCTTGTGGTGAGAGAAAGCTTCTCCACCATCTCCATGCTAGCCAAGTTGTTGCAGCTCCCTCCGTCTATGATGACGCGCACAGAACGTTCCTTCACAACTCCCTTGGTATGGAACAAATTATGCCTCTGATTTTGCTCAGCTTGTGTGACCTGCACACTCAAAACACGTTGAGCAACTAAACATTCATACCTGTCAGCGTCTTCAGGAGCCATGTATTGCGTCTCATGATCAGAATCATCTCCACCATGTTCTTCACGTGTAATAAGAGCCAAAGTCTCCTCATCATAGTCACTAGCGGACTCATATCCACCATCCGCGGTAGCAATCATCACACGCGGAGATTTGCATTCTCTCGCATAATGACCTCCTCCCTT
>NW_021310698.1:0-1900 GCF_002162155.2 Triticum dicoccoides
CCGCCGCCGCCGCCGCCGCCCTATGTCGGGGTTATGGTCCTAACAATGAGTACTAGGGGTACGAATAAGGGGCAGAGACTAGCTACGGCGTAGGTGTAACACACGGTGTTTAACGAGTTCAGGCCTCTCACTCGGTGGAGGTAAAAACCCTACGTCTCGTGCCCTGAGGTCTCATTTTAAAGATCTCGACATCATAAACACAAATATGCAAACAAATTATTAATTGGATTTTTGATTCAAAAGATAAAATAGAACATCCATGTTGACACTTAATAAACAAATTATTATAATTGAAAAAGTATAGTGTTTAATCGTGTTTCATCGTGGTGTTGTTGGTCAACTTCCTCTCATCGGTGCCCGCATCCTGTGTTGGATATTCCAAACTATTGTGCGGACGGCAACATGCGGCGGCGGTGGGTGGCGGTTCGGCATTCCGGAGGTGATGGCAATGTGCGGGAGGTGGAAAGTAGTGGCGCGACAACATACAGCTACATGGCGGTCCGACGGCGATGGTGGATGGCGGCGGGAGGAGGCATGGAGTGGCAACGGGCAGCAACATGGGGCGGTGCAACGGACCGGTGGCGATAGCGGCGGCGGTGGGTGGTTATCCGGCGATGTGCAATAGGAGAGAGGAGACATAAATGATGTGGCGTTATTGGTGATGGTATTGGGAGAAGGCCAATTCCCCTCCAAATAGGGAAGATGAGCTGATTTTTGAGTGAGCACCAAAAAAGTATTATGGAATAGGAGTTCTTGGGACAGTTCTTTTGGCCGACCACCGCTGCTGCCATGGAACATCTCGACCCTTTGGTAGAACTTGGCTATCATGGCAAAAACAATGCGTACAGAGGGCTTGGTGTGGCAATCTAGGGCAGAGATAATGTGTTGATATTCCATGTCTAGCACGGCTGTGATGAATGAGATTAGTTCCTCCTCTGAAATAGGTTTGCCGGCGGCCGCGAGCTCATCAGAGAGAGAGAGAGAGAGAGAGAGAGAGAGAGAGAGAGAGAGAGAGAGAGAGAGAGAGAGAGAGAGATCATGTGGCCAAAATAATTTACGGCTGATTGGTTTCCTTTTTGAGCATTGGAGAGAGCAACACGAATGTTGTTTGATCTAGAGATGGATTGGCTGAGAACATCTTGGAGAGTGCAATCCATATGGCATGATATCTTTCAATCGAGACCAACTGGACAAGCACTTCATTGGATAGATTTTGGAGGAGGTAGGCTACGATCTGTTGATCCTGGACGAGCCAAGGAGCATAGGCAGGGTTTGGGACGACCCGACCCATGCCCTCTGTCATCTTAGAGGTGATGGTTTTATCTGTCCGGCGATGGAATTATCGAGATAGCCATAGAGGATGCCCGGGCTTGAGCGAGGCAGAGTATGAAGTTGGTTCGGTTCAGAAATGATGAATTAGTGGCATTGCTATTTCCCATTAAGAAAATAAATAAGATCAAAAACAAACAACAAAATAAGTTACGCACGGTATACACAAATATTGCGCTTTTTCAAAATATGCAAGAATAAACCTCATCACCACCCTCCTCTTCGATCTCCGCTCGATGGCGCTCCGCGTGGCTCCCCCGCTGCCGCCTCCTCCACCTGAGCCTGACTAGAGCGCCTGACGGCTCTGTGGCATGTGTGTTTTGGGTTTAGGGCTTGTTGTGCTATGCCCTCAGCATTGACCCTTTCATGTACTTTTTGTTCCTGTGGACCTTTGTGTGTGTGAGTGGTTTTGTGTTGGACCACGTTGGATGCTTGTTGTGCGGTTGGCTTTATAATATAAAGCGGGGCGAAAGCCTTTTTCGGTAAACCTAGCTATGATAGTCAAATTTTTGCAAAAGTAAGTTTCTTACGAAGGAATAAATTAGTGGCACCCTGTTGATGTGATTTTTCG
>NW_021310699.1:0-1545 GCF_002162155.2 Triticum dicoccoides
GGTATTGTACCGGGACCACCGGAAGGGTCCCGGGGGTCCACCGGGTGGGTCCACCTGTCCCGGGGGGCCACATGGGCTGTAGGGGGGTGCGCCTTGGCCTAATGGGCCAAGGGCACCAGCCCCACATAGGCCCATGCGCCTAGGGTTTAAGGGGGCAAGAGTCCTAGGAGGGTAAGGCACCTCCTAGGTGCCTTGGGGGGAGGGAAAACCCCCCTTGGCCGCCGCACCCCCTAGGAGATTGGATCTCCTAGGGCCGGCCACCCCCCCTTGGCACCCCTATATATAGTGGGGGAGAGGAGGGACTTCATACCTGAACGCCCTGGCCTTTGGTTGCCTCCTTCTCCCTCCCCAACACCTCCTCCACCTCCATAGTGCTTAGCGAAGCTCTGCCGGAGTATTGCAGCTCCATCAACACCACGCCGTCGTGCTGCTGCTGGTGCCATCTCCCTCAACCTCTCCTCCCTTCCTTGCTGGATCAAGAAGGAGGAGACGTGGCTGTTCCGTACGTGTGTTGAACGCGGAGGTGCCGTCCGTTTGGCGCTGGTCATCGGTGATTTGGATCACGTCGAGTACGACTACATCATCACCTTGCAAGCTTCCGCACGCGATCTACAAGTGGTATGTAGATGCAAACTCTCTCCCTAGACTCGTTGCTTAGATGAACTCATAGATGGATCTTGGTGAAACCGTAGGAAAAATTTTAATTTTCTGCAACGATAATATGACAATAGTAGTATCTCGCTAGCCCTTTCTGAGACCGCAAAATATAAATGCAGAGCACCTCCAAAGTTCAAGCAATGACTAAACATTGTAATTCATGGTAGAAAAGATTCAGTCATGATGCACCCAACATTACCTACACACAATGCATGAGGATGATAATAGTGCTCTCAGGATCTGGCACTTATTTGAGAAGGTGATGACACAACATAAAAGTAAATAGATAGTCCCTTCGCAGAGGGAAGCAGTGATTTGCAGCGGTGCCAGAGATCAATTTTTTAATACAAAGGTAAATGAAATTTTGAGAAATACACCCTTCTTGTTTACTTCACGACCATTAGTTATCGATATCTTCCATGCTAAACACATGAGCGGCGGTTCCCAAGCGATAAAAGTAAAGGTTTACTCCCCCTCCACCAACAAATACACTCCACGGCTAACCAAATCCACGTGTACCATCCATACCAACATCAGTCCTGGGGGAGTTTTGTTTAATTATTTGCAATTTGATTTCGGGACTAGGAATTCCTATTACCGCCCCTCTCGTGTAAGGACAAATGAATAAACACTCATCATGAGAATAACCCGCTTAGTATGGAAGATACCGACTACCTCCTATCACTCTACGAACAATCCACACACAAAAAGGATATTTATCTGAGGTTTTTAGAGGTGGCACATGCAAATTTACTTAGGACGGCAGGGTAATACCGCATATAGGTAGGTATGGTGGACTCATCTGGAATAACTTGGGTTTTATGATTTTTGATGCACAAGCAGTATTCCCGCTTAGTACAGGCGAAGGATAGCAAATAGATTGTCGAT
>NW_021310700.1:0-2379 GCF_002162155.2 Triticum dicoccoides
GATCATCTCCGAGGTCTCGGGTGCTACCACCCTTAGAAACATTGTTACGGTTCCATCAAAACTCATATACTCCATCCTTATCGTTGACAGTGTCAGTCTTCTCAGATATTAAGGATAATCCCTTCTCTGGCTCTTCCGGTAGTGGCATAACCTTTTCCTCAATTCCTTTGTCCTTTCATCTTGGTAAGGTTATCCCGAAACTGGGTCTTCATAGCTGACGGGTCTGACGCCAATGCTAAACAACTATCGATATCTCGGGGTGGTCAACAATTTATGGTTTCTCCTGCAGGAAATGAATCTGGGTTGATCCTCACCGTATAACCTACGGTTGGCAAAAGCTGTCGTGTACAAGGGAAAAATTACGTATACCATTCTAAGGTTTAACAAGGTTTAATATCGTCGTCTCTCTACTATAGGCAAGTCACTCAGATTTACCATCCCATATAGCAAAGCGAATAATAAGAGTAATTCGGTATGGTGATCAATCCATCCAGCACCCAAATCATTACCATGTATACAGTTTAGCGAATCTCGCATACTAACACTCGGTCAACCTCACAAGCATTGCAGGATTTCTCTTGTCGATGAACCAAGTTCGGAAAATCCATTGATTCTGCAAGCCAAACAAACATCTATCGTTACTTAACAACTCTCAGGTTTTGCGTAAACTCCTATAGAATCGTCGGTTGATACAAGTCGTAACTTCTTCCAGGGTTTTTCCTTCAGCAAGAATGTGCTTGCTTCTTCGCAGGTCCGGGGCCTGTGGGTTATGGCCCATCTCATCACTTGTAGTCCTTGAACTTATCATCGGGCAACTGATCATTATCCCAACATCCAACTTCCTGGCATACTTAAAATCCATCCAAATGTACTGTCTCTTTTCCTTATATTTGCACCAAACGGGGACATGATTACTCAGACTCTTCATGGAATTTCCATTGATCCATATTTCCAACATCATACCTCCTTTATATCCAATAACACTTCATCTCTTCATCCTCGTGGGATGTCCCACATACCGTGATAAAACTTATACTTATGAAATCCATACTCCACATCATTATCCTTTCCGCGGTCAAGCGTCCTTATAGGGGAATATTGGCCATCTCTGCATGGCACTTCTTCAACTGGGAAACGTAAAACACATCTTGAACTCCTGACAGTCCTCCGGGTGACTCTAACTTGTTAGCCACTTCTCCATACGCTCCAAAACTCGGTATGGTCCTACAAACCTCGGGGCTAACTGTCCCTTAACTCCAATCCGTTTAACTCCTCGCAGAGGGAACACATGAAGACATGCTCTGTCTCCAATTTCATAGACTACCTCCTTGCGTTTTTAAGTCTGCATAACTCTTCTACCTGGACTGAGCTACCTTCAGTCTATCTCGAATCAACTTAACATTCTCTTCTGACTCCTTGATCACATTTGGTCCAAACAACTGTCGGTCTCCGACTTCATCCCACATACTCTTGGGGCATCACACATATCGAGACAAAACTCGTATTTCATTTTGCCCAAAATCCATGCAGTGGAGTATCTTTATCCTTTCTGGGGTCAAAGGTTCTTACAGGGTACTACCACCCTTAAAATACACAAATCTTCCATAGACCATATTTCTCTTATCCTCAAAAATGGTCAAAATCCTCCTTCATAGAGTAGCAACTCATAAAATCCATATCAGTACCAACGAGGCTAACTTTATTAATTCTCAAATCATTACAATCTCCTGTTTTTCCATTACATGCCTCAATTCAATACCTCTATATAAAAGAAAATGTTCTCACTACCACTACTATATTACTTCTGTTACAAACTCAACTATTTATCACAAGTCTCCTTCTCCTTCGGACAACCTCTGGCAAAGTGCCCTGCTCCATTACAACGGAAACACATTACTTCTGACAGGTTTTGAGGTTTCCTCATGATCACATAGCCTCCTTGGGTCCTTTTCTTCCCTCTTGGGCAATCATTGAAGTAGTGCCCTGAATTTTTGCACCTGAAACATGTGATATGACTCAGGTCTTTCTTTGTGGAAATTGGGTTGTTCCTCGAATCCAACCTACTTCTCTTCCTGGACCTTTCCATTCCAATCATGGCTTCTATTTCCCGTGGGTCATATTCTACTTCCTCTGTCGGGAATTCTACTAGATTCCCGTTCATACAATTCTGGGAGATGTGTCCTTCTTCTCCACATGAATAGCATGACTTAGTGCAGGGTCTAATTGGCTCTTCTTTGGGTGTGTCCTCCACCTCTTTCTTCATCACAGGTTCTTCTAAACCTTCCATGAGAGCTCCTTTCATTGCTTCTTCCTTCAGCTGGATGGTTCGTTGTACCATGGGGTAAATGTGACACTGAGCAGGGTAGTGGGTAGTCCCTT
>NW_021310701.1:0-2159 GCF_002162155.2 Triticum dicoccoides
GATCCCAATGGAGGAAGTCTTCTATCGTTTAACCTTATTTTCTAAAAGAGAGATGGGTAAGAAACATGTAGAAAATATGATCAGAATGCTATAAAATTTCATGATGCGAGGATACGCACACGCTTCTTAGAATGGAGTTGACATTCTTTTGCTGGACTGGAGCGGACTAGTTCTTTGGCCACTGGAATCTGCTTATTATCAGTGGGAGTTGGGTTTCTCTGTGCTGGAGCAGTATCCATGAAAAATGGAGTTGGTTTATTATCTCCTGGCATTTGGATCTTTTGCAAAGACCTGGTTTGTAACCCTTCAGATTCTAACAGAGTCGTCTTCCCCTTGCATGCCTTATATAGAAGAATGGTGATTCAGTTATAAAACATGCTACATCAGAGATGGAATAGGTACTGAAGAATAGAAAGGCATGACATATTGACATGTATTCCTTCCATCCGGAAATAAATGGACGGGTATAGGCGTATTTTAGTTCTAGATGCATCCAGTTTTATCGATTTCTGCGACATTTAATCCGGACGGAGGGAGTATGATGTAAGAGCTAGGGATACGACAGGACAACACATTAAAAAAACACTAAAAAACCCACTGCAGAACCAAAGTATTCAAACCCACTGATATGAGATATTACACTCACGCAGCTCATGATGCAAAACTACCAGGCAGTTTTCCTTACAAAAATCAACATTGTGGCCTTTAATCATACATTTTGCTACAACTAAATTTAGACCAGATAAAGGTTGGATTCACGCCAATTAACAAAATACATGCTGATGTAAAAATATAGTGATATACAACAGGTACTTACATCTACATTGGAGCACAGAGAATTCCTGCAAGAATCTTTCCTCATAAACGATACCATTGCAGGAATTCTTCTATCTGTTAAGCTTATTTTCTAAAAGAGAGATGGGTAAGAAACATGTAGAAAATATGATCAGAATGCTATAAAATTTCATGATGCAAGGATACGCACACGCTTCTTAGAATTGAGTTGACATATTTTTGCTGGACTGGAGCGGACTAGTTCTTTGGCCACTGGAATCTGCTTATTATCAGTAGGAGTTGGGTTTCTCTGTGCTGGAGCAGTATCTATAAAAACTGGAGTTGGTTTATTATCTCCTGGCGTTTGGATCTTTTGCAAAGGCCTTGTTTGTAACCCTTCAGATTCTAACATAGCCGTCTTCCCCTTGCATGCCTTGTATAGAAGAATGGTGCTTTAATTATAAAACATGCGACATCAGAGAGATGGAATAGGTACTGAAGAATAGAAAGGCATGACATATTGACATGTATTCCCTCCATCCGGAAAAAATGGATGGGTCTAGGCGTATTTCAGTTCTAGATACATCCTTTTTTATCCATTTCGGCAACATGTAATCCGGACGGAGGGAGTATGGTGTAAGAGCTAGGGATACGACAGGACAACACATCAAAAAAAACTAGTTGAATGTAAAACTATATGCTAGCGGAATACGTACAGAAATAACTAAGGCAACATACACGTCTATGATTGGGAAAACAAGATGGCATTGCAACAGAGCACTAGAACAACACTTCAATGTAAAAAAACATGGTATGGCAGACAGATGAAGTACATACTGATGAATAACAATGCATAAGATATTCATAAGCATGATGTCCAAATTAAGCAGATGGCATTGCAATAGAGTAGAATGACAGTACTTGAATTTGAAAACATGTTATCATGAATGGAATAGGTACTAAAAAACAAGAAGGCATGACATATTTACATGCAGCACATGGCATTGCAACAGAGTAGATACACTCCAGGACATTATATGCATGTTGTACCCATATCACAGGCCAAGTTAGAGCAAGGACCTTGTGGGGTGAAGAGGATTCATCATCTTTCTGCAAGTCTTCTGAAGAACTGCCTTTACATGTTCCATCATATTGGGTATCATTGACATCAAGTTTATTGGCCTTTACATTGGTCCGTGAGGTTCTTGTGGATATTATCAGTGTGTGCAATTATATTTGACATGCATGGAAGACAACTAGTAGTTAGATTTATGTAAATGAGTGCCTGTAGGAGACGACATAAATAGTAGGACTGGGGTTAACTAGCAGCAACAGGACTCATAAACTAAAGGGAGAACACAGATGAAAGCTACAGAATATGTATC
>NW_021310702.1:0-1367 GCF_002162155.2 Triticum dicoccoides
TGGTTCAACTCTAGTGTAAAATTATTTGTACTAGGTTATAAAGCTAGTTCTACTCTTGTGTAAAATTATTCGAACTAGCTTGTAGAGGTAGTTCAACTCTAGTGTAGAATTATTTGTACTAGGTTATAGAGCTAGTTCAACTCTAGTGCAAAATTATTTGAACTAGCTTGTTGAGGTAGTTCAACTCTAGTGTAAAATTATCTGAACTAGCTTGTATAGCTAGTTCAAGTCTAGTGTAAAATTATTTGTACTAGGTTATAGAGCTAGTTCAACTCTAGTGTAAAATTATTTGAACTAGCTTGTAGAGCTATGTCAAATCTAGTGTAAACTTATTTGAACTAGGTTATAGATCTAGTTCAACTCTATAGTGTAAAATTATTTTTACTAGGTTATAGAGCTAGTTCTACTCTAGTGTAGAATTATTGGAACTAGCTAGTATAGCTAGTTCAACTCTAGTGTAAAATTATTTGAACTAGCTTGTAGAGCTATGTCAAATCTAGTGTAAACTTATTTGAACTAGGTTATAGATCTAGTTCAACTCTATAGTGTAAAATTATTTAAACTAGCTTGAAGAGCTAGTTCAATTCTAGTGTAAAATTATTTTTACTAGGTTATAGAGCTAGTTGTACTCTAGTGTAGAAATATTTGAACTAGCTTGTATAGCTAGTTGAACTCTAGTGTAAAATTATTAGAACTAGCTTGTAGAGCTAGTTGAACTCTAGTGTAAAATTATTTGTACTAGGTTATAGAGCTAGTTCTACTCTAGTGCAAAATTATTTGAACTATCTTGTAGAGGTAGTTCAACTCTAGTGTAAAATTATCTGAACTGGCTTGTATAGCTAGTTCAACTTTAGTGTAAAATTATTTGAACTAGGTTCTAGAGCTAGTTCTACTCTAGTGCAAAATTATTTGAACTATCTTGTAGAGGTAGTTCAACTCTAGTGTAAAATTATGTGAACTAGCTTGTATAGCTAGTTCAACTCTAGTGTTAATTTATTTGAACTAGCTTGTAGAGCTAGTTCAACACTAGTGTAAAATTATTCGAACTAGCCTGTAGAGCTTGTTCAACTCGTGTGTAAAATTATTTGTACTAGGTTATAGAGCTAGTTCAACTCTAGTGTGAAATTATGTGTACTAGGTTATAGAGCTAGTTCTACTCTAGTGTAAAATTATTTGAACGACCTTGTATAGCTAGTTCAGCTCTGGTGTAAAATTATTTGAACTAGCTTGTATAGCTAGTTCAACTCTAGTGTAAAATTATTTGTACTAGGTTATAGAGCTAGTTCTACTCTAGTGCAACATTATTTGAACTAGCTTGTAGAGCTAGTTCAACTCTAGTGTAAAATTATTTGAACTAGGTTATAGAG
>NW_021310703.1:0-1137 GCF_002162155.2 Triticum dicoccoides
GGCTAGCAGGACTCCGGTAAACCGGGCTGTAGCGGGCTAACAGGACTCCGGTACTCAAAGCGTGACATTTCCCCGAAGGGACAGACACAGGAACGAAGAAGGACATATGCCGGCCAGCCTAAGTGTTCCAGAGCAGTAGCAAGCTACCATGGCTCAGCGGTAACACTAGGAGACATTTCCCGGTAAGAGAGGCTACTAAAGATAAACAACTAGATAGTCAGATCCCACACATACCAAGCATTTCAATCATACACACAATATGCTCGATATGTGCAAATACAACGAAGCATCACAACATGACTCTACGACACAAGTACTTTATTTAAGGCTCAGGGAGCCATACATAACATACACAAAGGTACGGGTCACACGACCCAGCATTCAAGTCATACAGTCATACAAACCAGCAGCGGAAGTAACTTGTCTGAGTACAGACAACTAGTAAAAATAAAAGAGGCTTGGAAAGCCTAGCTATACTACATGGTCCTTCACAAGCTCAGGGTCACCACCTGGGTCTTTAGCCTACTCGTTGATGTCAACGTCTACATAGAACCCATCAGAAGGGGTTGCAGCGTCTTCTGTAAAATGTAGATTATAGCAATATGAGTACAAAGGTACTCAGCAAGACTTACATCAGATCCTATATACATGCATATTATCAAGAAGGGTTGGTGGAGTTATTGCAGCAAGCCAGCTTTGAATCTTGGCTAGACTATCCTACGATACTCCAACTTGAAATGGTTTTGCGCACACGAGTCCACTACTCACCACTTCAATACACTACCGAGGATCCACCTCCGTCTTCCTACGGAAGAGCCATCCTCGGCACTCACACTTGTCTTGAGGCTTTTAGTAGTTTCCATTTACTTGTCTATGAACTGTATAGGCAACCAAGTAGTCCTTCACCGCGGACGCGGCTATTCGAATAGATCATGTTAACCCTGCAGGGGTGTACTTCTTCATACATGTTTCCACCACTTAGCGTCTGCACACGACATGTGCTCGGCAGACTTCAAGCGAAAGCCGACGTGGGTGTAGACCACGACCTACCTAAACACTTAAGCCTCTAGTCCAGGTTTATCGCCTATTCAGGTTCCATCCGCAGGGAGTCCGGCCGAGGTTTCCCATACGGCCCCG
>NW_021310704.1:0-1349 GCF_002162155.2 Triticum dicoccoides
GAAGGGAACGACGCAGATAGCGCCGCCACCGCCGGCCTTAGCAGAAGCCGAAGGCAAGTTTTCACCCAGATCAGTTCGAAGGAATCCAACTCTCATGCACGGGCCGCCGTCACCACCAGCACCACCAGGCAGACCCTGGAGTACCGGCAGATCAGCGAGCCACCGGCACGACCGCATCCAGATCTCCGGCCACGCCGGGCCGCCGCCATCCCCCGCGCCGTCCGGGTCGGAGACGAAGCTGTCGACCGCGCACAGGGACCGCCGCCGCCTGCACACGCCAGAGTGCCGCCGAGATCCCAGCACCCGCCACCGCTTGTCGACGCCAACCGCCGCCCGAGCACTGGCGCCACCGTGGAGCCATCAGATCGGGGAGGGAGACGTCGCGCGCCGACCACCCTCACGGACCCCGCCGCACGCCCGAGCGCCGGCGCCACCGCGACGCCATCAAATCGGGAGGAGGAGGAGCCCGCGCCTCGCCGCCTCACGCAGACCACGCCGCCGCCATCACCGCAGCGCCACCAAAGGGGAGCCCCGCAGATCCGCCAGCGACCCGATGGAGTCAAATTTGCAGTACGTATGCCTTGATACGTTAACGTTGCCATATATTTGAATTGTAGCACAAATGAAGTGTATACAATCCTACAAAAAACATTCTCATGAAAAAGCAGAAAGTGTACAGTTATTTTGAAATTAAACTATGTAGAATGGTTAATTATGTTAACTATTAGTTGAGACGCTGAACAAAAATAACAACAAGAGCATTAATTAAACAATGTTCAGGACTTCAAAATTACCTCATTGTAGAAAGCATAAAGAGACTGGTCAGAAAATAATTTCTTATGCACTAGAGCTTTTTCCTCTGCTCCTATGCATAAGCTTGCAACTTCAACTTGCTCAGTCGATACTATGATTCGGCTTCCTTTCTTGTTGTTTGGGAAACATGTTTTAATGAAATCCCACTCTTCAATGGTGTGTGTGTCATTGAGTACAGTTAAGTAACTCATGTCATTCAAATATCTTTTCAACTCATAAGCCAAGCTATCTTCCTCCGTCCTCTGAATCAAGAATCTCCTGAACACATGAGCCAAACCATCTTCTTTCGTTGTGGTCATCATCTTCAAAACTTGGGCCCCAATAGTTGTTTTTCCTTCTTCTCCTGTCTCTTGAAGAGAATAACATAGATTTGCCTAACAATGTTTCAAATGAAATCTATCTGATTGAAAGGACACATCAACATGATCCAAGCGCAACAATCAAAACTCTTGTCTATCATGGGATCTTGATAGGCACTTCAGATGATGGACATCTCCCGCAGATCACTGCTACTTGTACCCCACAAAGCTATCACT
>NW_021310705.1:0-1237 GCF_002162155.2 Triticum dicoccoides
TCGATGTGACATCGAGTCGGGGTCCTGACAGCGTTGGCATCAGAGCCGGACTGCCTGTAGGTTCTCCAAGCCAAACTGGTCGATGTTGAGTCTAGAAATTCTTTAGTTATATGTAGGGGAATTGTTTGTGGGTTGGAACGTAAGGCTCTTTTTACTCCTTATACCTTATGACTTTCTGATCTGAGTCAGTCCATTCTTCCACCGGGGGTTAAGGAATTAGGATCTGTTCTCTCTATCAGGATCACGAGTTACTAATCAGTAGTACCTTATAAGTTTGATGGTTACCAGCCTAGTTCAGTTCTACTACCACATTATGTTGCCAGAATGGTTTCAGAACTTTGATATGATGATGATGAGTGTGTACGAAATCCTTTGTCAAATGTCTCAAATCCTTTTTGAGCATTTACAGCTGTTATGCTACCGAAATTTGCTAGAAATTCTAATGCCTTTGCATTATGACTGTGCTTTCAGATGGCCACTCGCGACCTCAATCAAGTGGTTCGCCTGACTCGATGCCTAGATGTACCCGGCCATACTGCTAAGTTGGTCAGGGTAATGACTGAGGCTGGATACCGCTGGTATCCCGAGTACACGGTCGAAGAGCAATTCCGAGATTTTAATCAAAGCCAGTATCTCTGCACTGTCAGGATATTTCCATCTTATCCTGGATCCACCGAGCCTCTTCACTGCTCCTATGGACTCGGGGTTACTATTGAGATGGCTGTGCAGGACGCCGCCTACTCTATGATGACCATTATGCGAGTCAGGTCTGGGTTATTTCGGGACTCTGATTTCCGATATATGCCAGGATCACTTCCGGGAGTGCAAGGGTATCTCCAGGCTATCTATGCTGACCCCACTCAGGAGGATTCACGGACTCGCACCACTGCTGAGATGCTCGAGGATAAGGACCGTGAAAATCGGGCCTTAAGGCTAGAGCTCTTCAACACCCGTGCTGACCACTGGGCCACTTTGACTCGGTTCGCACCGGCGGTGCAAGCTGGATATTCAGATATGCGCGATCTCTATCCTGTGAGATCTGCTCTGCCAGACGTGATGGTTTGGCGTGATGTAGGAGGCATCACCCCACCTCGCGGTCCCCGCAGGCCACCGTTTGTTGGTCCAAGGCCTCATCCTAGCCCCTATGGTCCACAAGCTCCGCGAGACCGTCTGTTTCCAGATGATCATGTTGAGCTTCCAGGCTATGGAGGTGACTTCTACGAGGACTACTACGGAT
>NW_021310706.1:0-1385 GCF_002162155.2 Triticum dicoccoides
TGAAGGTGAGAAAATAACGATATCCGCCACGAGCCTCAATATTCATCGGGCCACATACATCGGTATGTATGATTTCCAACAAATCTGTTGCTCTCTCCATAATACCGGAGAACGGTGTTTTAGTCATCTTGCCCATGAGGCACGGTTCGCAAGTACCAAGTGATTCATAATCAAGTGGTTCCAAAAGTCCATTAGTATGGAGTTTCTTCATGCGTTTTACACCGATATGACCTAAACGACAGTGCCACAAATAAGTTGCACTTTCATTATCAACTCTGCATCTTTTGGTTTCAACATTATGAATATGTGTATTACTACTATCGAGATTTAGTAAGAATAGACCACTCTTCAAGGGTGCATGACCATAAAAGATATTACTCATATAAATAGAACAACCATTATTCTCTGATTTAAATGAATAACCGTCTCGCATTAAAGAAGATCCAGATATAATGTTCATGCTCAACGCTGGCACCAAATAACAATTATTTAGGTCTAATATTAATCCCGAAGGTAGATGTAGAGGTAGCGTGCCGACCGCGATCACATCGACTTTGGAACCGTTTCCTACGCGCATCGTCACCTCGTCCTTTGCCAGTGCCCGCTTATTCTGTAGTCCCTGTTTCGAGTTGCAAATATTAGCAACAGAACCAGTATCAAATACCCAGGTGCTACTGCGAGCATTGGTAAGGTACACATCAATAACATGTATATCACATATACCTTTGTTCACCTTGCCATCCTTCTTATCCGCCAAATACTTGGGGCAGTTCCGCTTCCAGTGACCAGTCTGCTTGCAGTAGAAGCACTCAGTTTCAGGCTTAGGTTTAGACTTGGGTTTCTTCTCTTGAGCAGCAACTTGCTTGCCGTTCTTTTTGAAGTTCCCCTTTTTCTTCCCTTTGCCCTTTTTCTTGAAACTAGTGGTCTTGTTAACCATCAACACTTGATGTTCCTTCTTGATTTCTACCTCCGCAGCTTTCAGCATTGCGAAGAGCTCGGGAATAGTCTTGTTCATCCCTTGCATATTATAGTTCATCACGAAGCTCTTGTAGCTTGGTGGCAGTGATTGGAGAATTCTGTCAATGACGCAATCATCCAGAAGATTAACTCCCAATTGAATCAAGTGATTATTATACCCAGACATTTTGAGTATATGCTCACTGACAGAACTGTTCTCTTCCATCTTGCAGCTATAGAACTTATTGGAGACTTCATATCTCTCAATCCGGGCATTTGCTTGAAATATTAACTTCAACTCCTGGAACATCTCATATGCTCCATGACGTTCAAAACGTCGTTGAAGTCCCGATTCTAAGCCGTAAAGCATGGCACACTGAACTATCGAGTAGTCATCAGCTTTGCTCTGCCAGACGTTCATAACATCT
>NW_021310707.1:0-1841 GCF_002162155.2 Triticum dicoccoides
AAAGTCGTCGCCGGCGCCAACTCCGGCCACCCCGACCCCAACGGACTCCACCAAGAGCTGCGGTTCGTCCTCAGCTCCTCTCCGGTGGCCTCCGCGGCTCGTTTGGTTGCCGGAACGGCAAAAACCACTTCCGCCGCCGCGTCGGGCTCGCCGGCGGCTAAACGCCGGTGCAGCCGACCCGGGTTTGACCACGGGTGGGCCCTGGTTGACTCTCCTGAGTCGATGACAGGTGGGGCCCAGCCCTGTTAACTAATTAGGATTAGTTTAAATTAATTTTAGTTTAATTAATCACACTGACACGCGGGACCCACTGTCAGGTTTGACCCGGACGTGTCCCGTTGACCTGCTGATGTCACACTGACGTCAGGCTGACGCAGTAATTGATTTTCTGGATTTAATCTAATATAGGAAATTCCAGAATATAGTTTAAACTTCAAAAATTCATAACTTTCAATCTGTAACTCCAAATCAGACAAGTTATATATGAAAAATGATCAGAAAAATTCAATCTATCCATCTGTACTATTTTCATGCATGATTAAACAAGTTAACTTGATGTTTAATGCAGAACAAGGAAAAACACTTTAAAGGGCCATGTTTGAGTTTGAAATTTGAATCTTTGATTCAAATTGGTTCAAACCCTTCTGGTCTTAGTTGCATTAGCCCAACACACTCATATTGCCATGTTTCATGCATGCATCATATTGTTGCACATTGTTTGGTGATAGTTGTGTATCGGTATTCTTTGCGGCAGGTTCTGCCTCCGAGGAGTACCGTGATTACCCTAATGAAGAACCGTATCAGTGCATCGAACCATCAGGCAAGCAACCAACCATTTGATCATATCGATACAATCCCATGTTCTCGCTCCTGCTCTCTTTTACTGCATTAAGACAACGCGTTTCAAACTGCTGTGTGCTACGGTAGTTGAACCCACTTCCTCTGCATGACCTGTCATTGCCACAGTAACTAGATGAAACCCACTAGCATGTGTAGGAGTTGATTGAGCCATATGTATGTGTTGTTCCTACCTTGCTATGCCTGCTATGCTTAGAGTCGTGTCAGGTCTGGTTCATCTGGGTGATGGACTAGAGTGAAATGTTTATGTCGGTAATGAGAGTGGTGTGGTGAACACGATTTGGTAAAGGTATCGATGAAAGGCCATGTAGGAGTACATGGTGGGTTGTTTCATTGAAGCCGACCTTAAGCACTGAGATCTGTATGTGTGATTTAAGATACAGCTACTACCATGCATTGGGCCCTGAAATATGACCCCGCTCGACTTCTAATTCACCCTAGTGCTCTGTCCAGGAGTTGCAAGTAGTTTCTGGTGTTTGTAGCCTACTGGAGGCCGTGGACAGCGCTGACCGTAGGGGTGGGCTGTGATGCGGTAGGTACGTGGCCGGGTAAACCGGGCACCCGTTTGGTGTCATGGAACCCTGTTCACATCGTTTGGGGCTGTGAGCGAAACTCCGGCCGGATCTCCTCATGGATGGAACCCGAATAGGCGATAAACCTGGACTAGAGACTTAGGTGTTTAGGTAGGTCGTGGTCTACACCCACGTCGGCTTTCGCTTGAAGTCTGCCGAGCACATGTCGTGTGCAGACGCTAAGTGGTGGAAACATGTATGAAGAAGTACACCCCTGCAGGGTTAACATGATCTATTCGAATAGCCGCGTCCGCGGTGAAGGACTACTTGGTTGCCTATACAGTTCATAGACAAGTAAATGGAAACTACTAAAAGCCTCAAGATAAGTGTGAGTGCCGAGGATGGCCCTTCCGTAGGAAGACGGAGGTGGATCCTCGGTAGTGTATTGAAGTGGTGAGTAGTGGACTCGTG
>NW_021310708.1:0-1175 GCF_002162155.2 Triticum dicoccoides
GGCCATTAGTTGATGAACTTTTACAGCTGTGGGGTGGTGTCCGTGTGTGGGATGAGCACAAACAAGAGGAATTTGACCTACGAGCGTTGCTTTTCGTAACCATCAACGATTGGCCTGCTCTTAGTAACCTTTCGGGACTGTCAAATAAGGGATACAATGCATGCACGCACTGCTTACATGAGACTGAAAGTGTACATTTGCCAAATTGTAAGAAGAACGTGTACCTTGGGCATCGTCGATTTCTTCCGAAAATTCATCCAGTAAGAAAGAAAGGCAAGCATTACAACGGCAAGGCAGATCACCGGCCGAAGCCTGCGGAACGCACTGGTGCTGAGGTATTTGATATGGTCAAGGATTTGAAAGTCATCTTTGGAAAGGGTCCTGGCGGACAATCAGTTCCGAAGGGAGCTGACGGGCACACAGCCATGTGGAAGAAGAAATCTATATTCTGGGAGCTAGAATATTGGAAAGTCCTAGAAGTCCGCTCTGCAATCGACGTGATGCACGTTACGAAGAATATTTGCGTGAACCTCCTAAGCTTCTTGGGCGTGTATGGGAAGACAAATGATACAAAGGAAGCACGGCAGGACCAGCAACGTTTGAAAGACCCTGATGACCGGCATCCGGAATGGTTTCAAGGTCGTGCCAGCTATGCTCTGACCAAAGAAGAGAAGGTCATCTTTTTTGAATGCCTGAGCAGTATGAAGGTCCCGTCTGGATTCTCGTCCAATATAAAGGGAATAATAAACATGGCGGAGAAAAAGTTCCAAAACCTGAAGTCTCACGACTGCCACGTGATTATGACGCAATTGCTTCCGATTGCTTTGTCACAATCGTAAGCAAGCAGGGACACAAGGGAAGAAATGATGTGTAATAATTTATTGTATCAAACCTTTTGTCAAACCTTCAAGGGGTTTTAAAATGAATTAGTTTTATTTTTCTGATTTTTTTGATATATAATTGTATTTTTAAGATTTTAAAATGAATTAGTTTTATTTTTCTGATTTTAAAAGGAAAAAGGAAGAAGAAGAAAGAAGGAAAAAAGAAGAAAAAAACAGAAGAAAAAAACAGAAGAAAAAAGGAAAAACAGAAGAAAAAAACAAACAGAAGAAAAACATAAGAAAAAAACAGAAGAAAAAAACAGAAGAAAAAAGGAAAAAGGAAAAAAGGAAGAA
>NW_021310709.1:0-1110 GCF_002162155.2 Triticum dicoccoides
AATGAGGATTTAACCTCAGATCACGGATCAAATCCGCAACATTGCTACTAACATTTTTCAACACAATTTTCTCTAGGAACATATCAAAATAAACACAGGGAAGCAACAACGCGAGCTATTGATCTACAACATGATTTGCAAAATACTACCAGGACTAAGTTCATGATAAATTTAAGTTCAATTTAATCATATTACTTAAGAACTCCCACTTAGATAGACATCCCTCTAATCCTCTAAGTGATCACGTGATCCAAATCAACTAAACCATAACCGATCATCACGTGAGATGGAGTAGTTTCATCGGTGAACATCATTATGTTGATCATATCTACTATATGATTCACGCTCGACCTTTCGGTCTCCGTGTTCCGAGGCCATATCTGCATATGCTAGGCTCGTCAAGTTTAACCTGAGTATTTTGCGTGTGCAAAACTGGCTTGTACCCGTTGTAGATGGACGTAGAGCTTATCACACCCGATCATCACGTGGTGTCTGGGCACGACGAACTTTGGCAACGGTGCATACTCAGGGAGAACACTTCTTGATAATTTTAATGAGAGATCATCTTATAATGCTACCGTCAATCAAAGCAAGATAAGATGCATAAAAAGATAAACATCACATGCAATCAATATAAGTGATATGATATGGCCATCATCATCTCGTGCTTGTGATCTCCATCTCCGAAGCACCGTCATGATCACCATCGTCACCGGCGCGACACCTTGATCTCCATCGTAGCATCGTTGTTGTCTCGCCAATCTTATGCTTCCACGACTATCACTACCGTTTAGTAATAAAGTAAAGCATTACATCGCGATTGCATTGCATACAATAAAGCGACAACCATATGGCTCCTGCCAGTTGCCGATAACTCGGTTACAAAACATGATCATCTCATACAATAAAATTCAGCATCATGCCTTGACCATATCACATCACAACATGCCCTGCAAAAACAAGTTAGACGTCCTCTACTTTGTTGTTGCATGTTTTACGTGGCTGCTACGGGCTTAAGTAAGAACCAATCTCACCTACGCATCAAAACCACAACGATAGTTTGTCAAATAGACTCCGTTTTAACCTTCGCAAGGACCGGGCGTAGCCATA
>NW_021310710.1:0-1092 GCF_002162155.2 Triticum dicoccoides
AAAAGAAATGTGTAGCAAGTACATCCTCCGTCTTCTTCACGCCAAAGTGTCCCATTAATCCTCCTCCATGCGCCTCCTGCAACAACAAAAGACGAACGGAGCTAGCTGGAATGCATAGCTTGTTAGCACGAAACACAAATCCATCGTTAACGACAAACTTGTTCCACATTCTTCCTTCTTTACAATTCTGCATTACATCTTTAAAATCAGCATCATGCACATATTGATCTTTGATGGTCTCCAAACCAAATATTTTGAAGTCAAGTTGTGAAAGCATAGTATAGCGGCGAGACAATGCATCAGCAATAACATTTTCTTTTCCCTTCTTGTGTTTAATGACATAAGGATAAGTCTCAATGAATTCAACCCATTTAGCATGTCTACGATTCAGTTTAGCTTGACTTTTAATATGTTTCAAAGATTCATGATCAGAATGTATAACAAATTCTTTGGGCCATAAATAATGTTGCCATGTTTCTAAAGTCCGAACAAGAGCATATAATTCTTTATCATAAGTAGAATAATTCAGACTAGGCCCACTCAATTTTTCAGAAAAGTATGCAACAGGTTTGCCATCTTGTAATAAAACACCGCCTAATCCAATTCCACTAGCATCACATTCAAGCTCAAAAGTCTTATTAAAATCAGGAAGTTGGATTAAAGGAGCATGTGTCAACTTATCTTTCAATACCGAGAAGGCTTCTTCCTGTGCGGTACCCCAAAGAAAAGGCACATCTTTCTTTGTAAGCTCATTGAGAGGTGCAGCAATGGTGCTGAAATCTCTCACAAAACGCCTATAGAATCCAGCGAGGCCAAGAAAACTCCTCACTTGTGTGACCGTTTTGGGTTGCGGCCAACTCTCAATAGCTTCAATCTTGGCTTTATCAACTTCAATTCCCTGTGGAGTAACAACATAGCCAAGAAAAGATACTCGGTCGGTGCAAAAGGTGCACTTCCCAAGGTTACCAAACAAATGTGCATCACGTAGAGCAATAAAAACAGCACGTAAATGTTCCAAATGTTCTTCCAAAGATCTGCTATAAATCAATATGTCATCAAAGTAAACTACCACAAATCGTCCAATGAAAGCAC
>NW_021310711.1:0-1221 GCF_002162155.2 Triticum dicoccoides
TAGTTTCTGGTGTTTGTAGCCTACTGGAGGCCGTGGACAGCGCTGACCGTAGGGGTGGGCTGTGATGCGGTAGGTACGTGGCCGGGTGTACCGAATACCCGTTAGGTATCTCGGGAACCCTGTTCACATCGTTCGGGGCCGTATGGGAAACCCCGGCCGGACTCCCTGCGGATGGAACCTGAATAGGCGATAAACCTGGACTAGAGGCTTAAGTGTTTAGGTAGGTCGTGGTCTACACCCACGTCGGCTTTCGCTTGAAGTCTGCCGAGCACATGTCGTGTGCAGACGCTAAGTGGTGGAAACATGTATGAAGAAGTACACCCCTGCAGGGTTAACATGATCTATTCGAATAGCCGCGTCCGCGGTAAAGGACTACTTGGTTGCCTATACAGTTCATAGACAAGTAAATGGAAACTGTTAAAAGCCTCAAGAAAAGTGTGAGTGCCGAGGATGGCTCTTCCGTAGGAAGACGGAGGTGGATCCTCGGTAGTGTATTGAAGTGGTGAGTAGTGGACTCGTGTGCGGAAAACCATTTCAAGTTGAAGTATCCTAGGATAGTCTAGCCAAGAGTCAAAGCTGGCTTGCTGCAATAACTCCACCAACCCTTCTTGATAATATGCATGTATGTAGGATCTGATGTAAGTCTTGCTGAGTACCTTTGTACTCATGTTGCTATAATCTACATTTTCTACAGAAGACGCTGCAACCCCTTCTGATGGGTTCTATGTAGACGTTGACATCAACGAGTAGGCTAAAGACCCAGGTGGTGACCCTGAGCTTGTGAAGGACCACGTAGTATAGCTAGGCTTTCCAAGCCTCTTTTATTTTACTAGTTGTCTGTACTCAGACAAGTTACTTCCGCTGCTGGTTTGTATGACTGTATGACTTGTATGTTGGGTCGTGAGACCCGTACCTTTGTGTATGTTATGTACGGCTCACTGAGCCCTAAATAAAGTACTTGTGTCATAGAGTCATGTTGTGATGCTTCGTTGTATTTGCACATATCGAGCATATTGTGTGTATGATTGAAATGCTTGGTATGTGTGGGATCTGACTATCTAGTTGTTTATCTTTAGTAGCCTCTCTTACCGGGAAATGTCTCCTAGTGTTACCGCTGAGCCATGGTAGCTTGCTACTGCTCTGGAACACTTAGGCTGGCCGACATGTGTCCTTCTTCGTTCCTGTGTCTGTCCCTTCGGGGAAATGTCACGCTTTGAGTAC
>NW_021310712.1:0-1716 GCF_002162155.2 Triticum dicoccoides
ATGAAAGATGTTCCCTATGCTTCAGCCATAGGCTCTATCATGTATGCAATGCTGTGTACCAGACCTGATGTGTGCCTTGCTATAAGTCTAGCAGGGAGGTACCAAAGTAATCCAGGAGTGGATCACTGGACAGCGGTCAAGAACATCCTGAAGTACCTGAAAATGACTAAGGATATGTTTCTCGTATATGGAGGTGACAAAGAGCTCATCGTAAACGGTTACGTTGATGCAAGCTTTGACACTGATCCGAACGATTCTAAATCGCAAACCAGATACGTGTTTACATTAAACGGTGGAGCTGTCAGTTGGTGCAGTTCTAAACAAAGCGCCGTGGCGGGATCTACGTGTGAAGCGGAATACATAGCTGCTTCGGAAGCAGCAAATGAAGGAGTCTGGATGAAGGAGTTCATATCCGATCTAGGTGTCATACCTAGTGCATCGGGTCCAATGAAAATCTTTTGTGACAATACTGGTGCTATTGCCTTGGCGAAGGAATCCAGATTTCACAAGAGAACCAAGCACATCAAGAGACGCTTCAATTCCATCCGGGATCTAGTCCACGTGGAAGACATAGAGATTTGCAAGATACATACGGATATGAATGTTGCAGACCCGTTAACTAAGTCTCTTCCACGAGCAAAATATGATCAGCACCAAGGCTCCATGGGTGTTAGAATTATTACTGTGTAATCTAGATTATTGACTCTAGTGCAAGTGGGAGACTGAAGGAAATATGCCCTAGAGGCAATAATAAAGTTATTATTTATTTCCTTATATCATGATAAAAGTTTATTATTCATGCTAGAATTGTATTAACCGGAAACATAATACATGTGTGAATACATAGACAAACAGAGTGTCACTAGTATGCCTCTACTTAACTAGCTCGTTAATCAAAAATAGTTATGTTTCCTAACCATGGACAAAGAGTTGTTATTTGATTAACGGGATCACATCATTAGTTGAATGATCTGATTGACATGACCCATTCCATTAGCTTAGCACCCGATCGTTTAGTATGTTGCTATTGCTTTCTTCATGACTTATACATGTTCCTATGACTATGAGATTATGCAACTCCCGTTTGCCAGAGGAACACTTTGTGTGCTACCAAACGCCACAACGTAACTGGGTGATCATAAAGGAGCTCTACAAGTGTCTCCAAAGGTACATGTTGGGTTGGCGTATTTCGAGATTAGGATTTGTCACTCCGATTGTCGGAGAGGTATCTCTGGGCCCTCTCGGCAATGCACATCACTTAAGCCTTGCAAGCATTGCAACTAATGAGTTAGTTGCGGGATGATGTATTACAGAATGAGTAAAGAGACTTGCCAGTAACGAGATTGAACTAGGTATAGGATACCGACGATCGAATCTCGGGCAAGTAACATACCGTTGACAAAGGGAACAACGTATGTTGTTATGCGGTTTGACCGATAAAGATCTCCGTAGAATATGTAGGAGCCAATATGGGCATCCAGGTCCCGCTATTGGTTATTGACCGAAGACGTGTCCCGGTCATGTCTACATTGTTCTCGAACCCGTAGGATCCGCATGCTTAAGGTTTCGATGACAGTTATATTATGAGTTTATATGTTTTGATGTACCGAAGGTTGTTCGGAGTCCCGGATGTGATCACGGACATGACGAGGAGACTCGAAATGGTTGAGACATAAAGATTGATATATTGGAAGCCTATGTTTGAATATCGGAAGT
>NW_021310713.1:0-1829 GCF_002162155.2 Triticum dicoccoides
CACACAATATGCTCGATATGTGCAATACAACATGGCATCACAAAATGACTCTACGACTCAAGTAGTCTATTCAATAGGCTCCGAGGAGCGAGATATTACAACAGGGGTCTCATGACCCAACACTCAGAGCATACAAGTCAAAGCACAAGCGGAAGCTATCATGTCTGGGTACAGACATCTATAAATGAAAAAGGCTGAGAAGCCTGACTATCTATCAGATCCTGCCGAGGGCACAAGATCGTAGCTGAGGTATCAAGCTAAACGTCGAAGTCCACGTGGAACTACTAGTGAGACTGAAGTCTCTCTGCAAAAACATAAAATAGGAAAACGTGAGTACAAATGTACCCAGCAAGACTTACATCAGAACTATCTACATATGCATCGTTATCAACAAAGGGGATGGTGGGGTTTAACTGCAGCAAGCCAGCTTTGACTCGGTGGCTATCCTAAACTACGACTGCAAGCGACTCTTTTGAGGTGGCGCACACGAGTCCACATATTCACCAACCAATACACCACTATGGATCCGCTCCCGTCTCCCTACGAGAACGCCATCCATAGCACTCACGCTTATCTTGCGTATTTTAGAGTATCCACTTTCACTTGTCTATGACATGATATAAGCAACCCAGAAGTCCTTTTCCGCGGACACGGCTATTCGAATAGATGATGTTAACCCTGCAGGGGTGTACTTCTTCACACACGCTCTCACCACTTACCGCCGTTTACACGACATGTACTCGGCAACCTTCAAGCGGAAGCCCAACGTGGGTGTCGGCCACGGCCTGCCTAAACACTCGAGTCTCTAGTCCAGGTTTATCGCCTATTCGGGTTACATCCATGAGGAGATCCGGCCGGAGTTTCGCTCAGAGCCCCAAACGATGTGAACAGGGTTCCCGAGACACCAAACGGGCGCCCGGTACACCGTGCCACGTGCCTACCGCATCACAGCCCACCCCTACGGTCAGCGCTGCCCACGGCCTCCAGCATACTACAAACACCAGAAACTACTTGCAACTCCTGGACAGAGGACAAGGGTGATTAAGAAGCCAAGAGGGTCCATTGGTTTCGGGCCCAATGCGTGGTAGTAGCTGAATCATGGATCACAAACACAGAACTCAGTTCCTGAGGACGGCTGCAATGAGACAACCCACCATGTACTCCTACATGGCCTCTCACCGCTACCTTTACCAAATCGTGTTCACACGCTTAGCTCACACACAGTAGGACATGTTCACACACCTCTGATTCATCCCCGATGAATCAGACCTGACTCAACTCTAAGCAGTAGCAGGCATGACAAACAAACATGAATGAGTAGGCACACAGGGCTCAAACAACTCCTACTCATGCTAGTGGGTTTCATCTATTTACTGTGGAATGACAGGTCATGCAGAGGATAAAGGGGTTCAGCTACCGCAGCAAGTAACAGATGAATCGGTGTTGTCCTAATGCAGTAAAAGAGAGCAGGAGCGAGAGAGTAGGATTGTATCGGAATGAACAAGGGGGTTTTGCTTGCCTGGCACTTCTGAAGATAACATTGAGTCTTCATCAGTGTCAACGATCACATCATCGGTATCACGTCTATCGAGAGGGGACAAATACCGGCAACACAGAAGGGAACACAATCAATGCAATGCACAATATGATGCATGATCATGACATGGCAATATGAATGTGTTTTGAGCTAATGCAACTAGCAATAGATTAAATGAAGTTGGTTTGAATACAAGATTCAAATTCAAACTCCATATGTGATTATTTAAATGCCCTTTACTTCATTTGCCCTAAACAGTAGTGATAAGTTGTTCTAACATGCATGAAAATGG
>NW_021310714.1:0-1049 GCF_002162155.2 Triticum dicoccoides
AGCCAGCCACAGTTGACCACTGACGTCATGCTGACGTCATGCTGGCGCAATATATATATTTCTGGATTTAATTTAAATCAGGAAATTCCAGAATATTATTTAAACTTCAAAAATTCATAACTTTTATTCTGTAACTCCAAATTAGACAAATTATATATGAAAAATGATCAGAAAAATCCAATCTATCCATCTGTACTATTTTCATGCATGATCAAACAAGTTAAAGTGATGTTTTAAGCAGAACAAGGAAAAGCACTTTAAAAGGCCATGTTTGAGTTTGAAATTTGAATCTTTGATTCAAATTTGTTCAAACCCTTCTGGTTTTAGTTGCATTAGCCCAACACACTCATATTGCCATGTTTCATACATGCATCATATTGTTGCACATTGTTTGGTGATGGTTGTGTATCGATGTCCTTTGCGACAGGTTCTGCCTCCGAGGAGTACCGTGATTACCCTAACGAAGAACCGTATCAGTGCATCGAACCATCAGGCAAGCAACCAACCATTTGATCATATTGATACAATCCCATGTTCTCGCTCCTGCTCTCTTTTACTGCATTAAGACAACGCGTTTCAAACTGCTGTGTGCTACGGTAGTTGAACCCATTTCCTCTGCATGACCTGTCATTGCCACAATAACTAGATGAAACCCATTAGCATGTGTAGGAGTTGATTGAGCCATATGTATGTGTTGTTCCTACCTTGCTATGCCTGCTATGCTTAGAGTCGTGTCAGGTCTGGTTCATCTGGGTGATGGGCTAGAGTGAAATGATTACGTCGGTAACGAGAGTGGTGTGGTGAACACGATTTGGTAAAGGTATCGATGAGAGGCCATGTAGGAGTACATGGTGGGTTGTTTCATTGAAGCCGACCTTAAGCACTGAGATCTGTATGTGTGATTTAAGAATCAGCTACTACCATGCATTGGGCCCGAAACCAATGGACCCTCTCGGCTTCTTATTCACCCTAGTTCTCCGTCCAGGAGTTGCAAGTAGTTTCTGGTGTTTGTAGTCTACTGGAGGCCGTGGACAGCGCTGACCGTAGGG
>NW_021310715.1:0-900 GCF_002162155.2 Triticum dicoccoides
ATGTTATGTATGGCTCTCTGAGCCTTAAATAAAGTACTTGTGTCGTAGAGTCATGTTGTGATGCCTTGTTGTATTTGCACATATCGAGCATATTGTGTGTATGATTGAAATGCTTGGTATGTGTGGGATCTGACTATCTAGTTGTTTATCTTTAGTAGCCTCTCTTACCGGGAAATGTCTCCTAGTGTTTCCACCGAGCCATGGTAGCTTGCTACTGCTTCGGAACACTTAGGCTGGCCGGCATGTGTCCTTCTTCGTTCCTGTGTCTGTCCCTTCGGGGAAACGTCACGCATTGAGTACCGGAGTCCTGTTAGCCCGCTACAGCCCGGTTTACCGGAGTCCTGCTAGCCCAGTGCTACAGCCCGGACCCACTTGCTGATGACCGACACGTTCGTTGCTGGGTCATGGATGCCTGTCCCTGTAAGTCTGTGCCACTTTGGGTTTACGACTAGCCATGTCAGCCCGGGCTCCTTATCATATGGGTGCTAGCGACACTATCATATACGTGTGCCAAAAGGCGCAAACGGTCCCGGGCAAAGGTAAGGCGACACCCGTGGGAATACCGTGCGTGAGGCCGCAAAGTGATATGAGGTGTTACATGCTAGACCTATGTGGCATCGAGTCGGGGTCCTGACAGCGTTGGCATCAGAGCCGGACTGCCTGTAGGTTCTCCAAGCCAAACTGGTCGATGTTGAGTCTAGAAATTCTTTAGTTATATGTAGGGGAATTGTTTGTGGGTTGGAACGTAAGGCTCTTTTTACTCCTTTATCTTATGACATTCTGATCTGAGTCAGTCTATTCTTCCATCGGGGGTTAAGGAATTAGGATCTTTTCTCTCTATCAGGTTCACGTGTTACTAATCAGTAGTACCTTATAGGTTTGATGGATACAAGCCTAGTT
>NW_021310716.1:0-936 GCF_002162155.2 Triticum dicoccoides
GCGGCGTCGCGCTGGCGGGGGAGGCAGGCAGACGGGCTGGTGGCGTGGCGCTCCGGCCGTGCGCGCGCGCCGGCCACACGCCTGGCCGACTGGCGCCAGGAGGACGACGGCGGTGGTGGGCTGGGCTGGCTTGCTGGGCCGGCCAGCTGGCTGGGCCGCACAGGGAAGTTTTTCCCTTTTTTTCTGTTTCTGTTTTTATTTAATATATCTGCAACTTTGTTGAATTTAATAAAATACCTAGGCAAGTTCAAAAATCACCAAACTATTCCTGGCCCATAGTTGGATTATTTCCAACATGAAACATTTTAGTTTGGAGATATTTGAGCATTTAAATATTTTATATTATTTTAAATGCCCAAATTCAAATATTTATGGTTTAATTCAAAAACCCTAGGATGGCCTAGGAAAATGTGCACCATTTTTGGCAGAGGTTCTGAACCAAGACAAAAATGATGGGCATTTTAGAAGGGCATTTCAGGTTCATTGAAAAATTATTTTAGTAACCCTAGTTGGTTTCAGAGGGGTCTGGGGGTTCTGTCATCCCCATTTCAAGTTTCTGATGAAAGAATAAACATGATGCAACACTCTAATGCATGACTAGCTAGGGTGTGACAACTCACCCCCACTCAAAAGAATCTCGTCCCGAGATTTGGGTTCCTCCGGGAAGAAGGCGGGGTACTCGAGTCGAAGACGATCCTCCCTTTCCCAAGTTGCTTCATCCTCAGAATGGTGCGACCATTGAACCTTGAGAAATTTGATATTATGACGTCGAGTGGTACGTTCGGCCTGATCGAGGATACGAATGGGGTACTCTCGATATGTAAGATTATCTTGGAGATCAAGCGTTTCGTGGTCCACTCCACGGATAGGATCCGAGAAGCAACGCCTGAGTTGAGAAACGTGGAAGACATCGTGAACTCTGGAGAGGTGCGGAGG
>NW_021310717.1:0-1000 GCF_002162155.2 Triticum dicoccoides
TAAAACATGCAAACAACAATTAGAGGACGTCTAACTTGTTTTTGCAGGGTATGCTATGTGATGTGATATGGCCAAAAAGGATGTGATGAATGATATATGTGATGTATGAGATTGATCATGTTCTTGTAATAGGAATCACGACTTGCATGTCGATGAGTATGACAACCGGCAGGAGCCATAGGAGTTGTCTTTATTTATTTGTGACCTGCGTGTCAACTTAAACGTCATGTAATTACTTTACTTTATTGCTAACCGTTAGCCATAGTAGTAGAAGTAATAGTTGGCGAGGCAACTTCATGAAGACACGATGATGGAGATCATGATGATGGAGATCATGGTGTCATGCCGGTGACGATGATGATCATGGAGCCCCGAAGATGGAGATCAAAAGGAGCAAAGTGATGATGGCCATATCATGTCACTATTTGATTGCATGTGATGTTTATCATGTTTATACATCTTATTTGCTTAGAACGACGGTAGTAAATAAGAGGATCCCTTACAACAATTTCAAGAAGTGTTCTCCCCTAACTGTGCACCGTTGCGACAGTTCGTGTTTCAAAACATCACGTGATGATCGGGTGTTTTATTCAGATGTTCAAATACAACGGGTGTTGACGAGCCTAGCATGTACAGACATGGCCTCGGAACACATGCAAAACACTTAGGGTTAACTTGACGAGCCTAGCATGTACAGACATGGCCTCGGAACACGGAGACCGAAAGGTCGAACATGAGTCGTATAGAAGATACGATCAACATGAAGATGTTCACCGATGATGACTAGTCCGTCTCACGTGATGATCGGACACGGCCTAGTTTGACTCGGATCATGTAATCACTTAGATGACTAGAGGGATGTCTATCTGAGTGGGAGTTCATAAGATGAACTTAATTATCCTGAACATAGTCAAAAGGTTTTTGCAAATTATGTCGTAGCTCACGCTATAGTTCTACTGTTTAGATATGTTCCTAGAGAAAAATTAGTTGAAAGTTGATA
>NW_021310718.1:0-1190 GCF_002162155.2 Triticum dicoccoides
AAGGGAAAAATTCTGTAGAAGAATATTATCAGGAATTACAAACTGGCATGATTAGATGTGGTATTGTTGAGGAGAATGAAGCTATGCTTGCACGTTTTCTGGGTGGATTAAATAGAGAGATTCAGACCATTCTAGACTATAAGGAGTATACTAATATCACTCGTTTATTCCATCTTGCTTGTAAAGCTGAACGTGAAGTGCAGGATCGACAAGCATTGGGGCGAACTAACTTTTCTGCAGGCCGACCTTCATCATGGACACCACGTGCATCTTCTACTTCAACTGCACCAGCACCTCCATCCAGTGCCACCTCCAGCCGTGATACAAGAAAACAGGCACAACCACCATTATCTTCCAAGAGCGCACCTGCGGGTCCTGCACAGCGTTCTTCTTCTTCCATGGCATCAACAGGGCACACAAGTGATATTATTTGTCGTCGTTGTAAGGGAGGAGGTCATTATGCGAGAGAATGCAAATCTCCGCGTGTGATGATTGCTACCGCGGATGGTGGATATGAGTCCGCTAGTGACTATGATGAGGAGACTTTGGCTCTTATTATACGTGAAGAACATGGTGGAGATGATTCTGATCATGAGACGCAATACATGGCTCCTGAAGACGCTGACAGGTATGAATGTTTAGTTGCTCAACGTGTTTTGAGTGTGCAGGTCACACAAGCTGAGCAAAATCAGAGGCACAATTTGTTCCATACCAAGGGAGTTGTGAAGGAACGTTCTGTGCGCGTCATCATAGACGGAGGGAGCTGCAACAACTTGGCTAGCATGCAGATGGTGGAGAAGCTTTCTCTCACCACAAGACCACATCCACATCCTTACTACATCCAATGGTTCAACAACAGCGGCAAGGTTAAGGTAACACGTACTGTTCGTGTGCATTTTAGTATCTCTACATATGCTGATTATGTTGATTGTGATGTGGTACCTATGCAAGCATGTTCCTTATTACTTGGTAGACCATGGCAATTTGATAAAAATTCTGTACACCATGGTAGAAACAATCACTATACTCTTGTTCATAAGGATAAAAATATTACTTTGCTTCCTATGACTCCTGATTCCATTTTGAAAGATGATATTAATAGAGCTAATACAGCACAACAGGAGAAGAATAAGAGTGAAAATCAGATTGTGGCAAAAGAATTTGAGCAACAAATGAAGCCTAATAATAAA
>NW_021310719.1:0-1758 GCF_002162155.2 Triticum dicoccoides
TTCCTTTCTCGTCGCCGTCGCGTCGTTGTCGATATAACCCTCTCGAGATAACTTCGACATGAGGGGCGGTCGATATAAATACCCCCCCCCCTCGGCCCTCTCGCTCGACCAAAACTCTCGAGGACACCCAAACCCTAGAGAGAAAACGATGTTGGTCTCCTACCCCCTCCCACCGCGCCCCTACCCGACAAATTAACTCTCTAGAAGCGTTGTTGTGTCGAGGCGACCCCAGACCCTAGAGAAGCAGCGTCGAGGCCACTAACATGATTTCTTATTGTGATTAGCTGGCTAGTTCTACATTTGCCACTAGTTCCATCTGTACCATATATAAACATGTTGTAAATATTTGCAGAAACTATGGAGCACTGCCGAGACGAAGAAGCAGAAGCGATATTGAGGGACATAATCTCAAAAGGAAGGGATGAAGTTGCGTCATTTCTCCTAGACACCGTTGTTGGTCAGCTGGAAGAACGGGGTGAAGAAGAGGGCTATGTTCATGATGGCTTCGGCCCATTAATGCCGGTACAAGAACAGGACTATGTTCATGATGGCTCCGGTGACACAATGGAGGAACAAGAAGGAGACTGTGCTGACTGCTCCGGTGACCGAACCGAGCCCGACCAGGTATATATATATTAGTTAAGCCCGTGCTAACTAGTTAATTGATGCTTCCATTGTTTTGGTATATGTACACATATTAATTACTCTCGTCTTTCTTTTATAATTTCTAGCCCTCCGGATCGAGCACAACTTCGGTAAGGAGACGAGGCCCGAAGAAAAAGTTGAGCTCGGATGAAAAGTTTGAGATCAGAGAAATCGCGCCCGACGGCGAACCCATTGAACCCATCCGGACAAGGAAGACATTTTCTTCTCAGTGCGGGGTTCTTGTTAGGGAGAAGATTCCGATCAGCATTCAGCAATGGTATAAGCCTAAGGAGGAAGACCCCGAGGTGTCTTATGTCAATGATACGCAGAAAGAATATCTTTGGACTGAGCTAAAGGCAAATTTCACCCTACCGCCAGAGGAGGATCCGGAGAACCCAGTTAAAGAGGAATTAATCAAGTCTTGTGCTCTTAAGAAGATGGCAACCCTAATGAGGAGGTGGAGGAAAGAGCTGAACCAGTTTGTCAAAAATAAAAAGACACCAGAATTCATCGGCAAATATGAGAAGATCAAAGATCACTGGCCCGCATTTGTGGCCCACAAGACATCAGAAAAGAGTAAGAAGATGTCAGAGACAAACAAGAAAAATGCTGCGAAGAAGACGCTCCACCATCGCACGGGTTCAGGTGGCTACCTGCAAGCCCGGCCTAAGTGGTCCAAGGCTGAGAATGATCTGCTTGAAAAAGGGATCGAACCAGAGATAATGAGATGGCCAGACCATTGCCGGACTTGGTTCTTCGGGTCTGGCGGAACCTTCGACACTATATTGATGCAGCGCAGCGAGGGACGTTCCTTCCAAACAGGGAGAAGGACGAGCTCACAATGGCCCTTGGGAATCCTGAGCACCCTGGACGGACACGAGGCATGCCAGGCTCCATTCCGTGGAAGGTTGGTTTTCCGGACGCAGGGGGTTACAAAACCCACGAGAGGAGGAAGAAACTGGAGCAGGACCAACTGCAGGCGCTGCACGAAAGGGTAATGGGGCTAGAGGATCGAGAAGAGGAACGAGAAGCAGCAGATCGCAGCAAACGACCTGCCGAAGCTTCCCCCGAAGCTACCCCGCCATCTCAGCCGAGAAGTCGCGTGGCTTCCAC
>NW_021310720.1:0-1774 GCF_002162155.2 Triticum dicoccoides
ACCCCGAGATTGCCCGAACTCCGGCGGCCGCAAAAGAGCTCGCCGCCGTTAACTCCGGCCACCCCAGCACCAAACACCGCCACCGTTGGATGCGCCACATCGCCAGCTACTCGTAGCACCCACCCGCGCATCAAACCGTGGCCGGAGCAGCGTTTCCGACGCTCTCCGTCGTCTCGGCCTCGCCGGCGGCTAGACGCCGGCGGGTTTGACCCGCTGATCGTTGACTGGGTGGGCCCAGTTTGACCCCTGGGTCAATGACATGTGGGCCACCCTTGCTAATTTTAGTTAGATTAGTTTAGCGCTAATTACCTGGATTAGTGACTAACCTAACACTAGCTAACCCTGTTTAGTTAGTCAACTAACCACTGACATGCGGGCCCAGGCCCATTGACAGTTTAGTTAGTATTAACTTAATCCTGTTAACTAGTTGTTACACTGACATGTGGGTCCCTGCGTCAGGTTTGACCTGGGCTGGCGCCTTTGACCTGCTGACGTCATCATGACATCAGGCTGACGCAATAAGTATTTTCTGGATTTATTATTATTCAGGAAATTTCAGAAAATTGTATAAACTTCAATAAATCATAGAAAATTAACCATAACTCCAAATGAAATAAATTATATATGAAAAATTATCAGAAAAATTCAAGGAATCCATCTGTACCATTTTCATGCATGTTAGAACAACTTATAGCTGCTGTTTAGCACAAATCAATTAAAGGGCATTTAAATAATCACATATGGAGTTTGAATTTGAATCTTGTATTCAAACCAACTTCATTTAATCTATTGCTAGTTGCATTAGCTCATAACACATTCATTTTGCCATGTCATGATCATGCATCATATTGTGCATTGCATTGATTGTGTTCCCTTCTGTGTTGCCGGTATTTGTCCCCTCTCGATAGACGTGTACCGATGATGTGATCGTTGACACTGATGAAGACTCAATGTTATCTTCAGAAGTGCCAGGCAAGCAAAATCCCCTTGTTCATTCCGATACAATCCTACTCTCTCGCTCCTGCTCTCTTTTACTGCATTAGGACAACAACGATTCATCTGTTACTTGCTGCGGTAGCTGAACCCCTTTATCCTCTGCATGACCTGTCATTGCCACAGTAAATAGATGAAACCCACTAGCATGAGTAGGAGTTGTTTGAGCCCTGTTGTGCCTACTCATTCATGCTTGTTTGTCATGCCTGCTACTGCTTAGAGTTGAGTCAGGTCTGATTCATCGGGGATGAATCAGAGGCGTGGGAACATGTCCTACTGTGTGTGAGCTAAGTGTGTGAACACAATTTGGTAAAGGTAGCGGTGAGAGGCCATGTAGGAGTACATGGTGGGTTGTCTCATTGCAGCCGTCCTCAGGAACTGAGTTCTGCGTTTGTGATCCATGATTCAGCTACTACCATACATTGGGCCCTGAAATATGACCCCGCTCGACTTCTTATTCACCCTCGTCCTCTGTCCAGGAGTTGCAAGTAGTTTCTGGTGTTTGTAGTACGCTGGAGGCCGTGGACAGCGCTGACCGTAGGGGTGGGCTGTGATGCGGTAGGCACGTGGCCGGGTAAACCGGGCGCCCGTTTGGTGCCACGGAACCCTGTTCACATCGTTTGGGGCTGTGAGCGAAACTCCGGCCGGATCTCCTCATGGATGGAACCCGAATAGGCGATAAACCTGGACTAGAGACTTGAGTGTTTAGGTAGGTCGTGGTCTACACCCACGTCGGCTTTCGCTTGAAGTCTGCCGAGCACATGTCGTGTGCAGACGCTAA
>NW_021310721.1:0-1603 GCF_002162155.2 Triticum dicoccoides
GTGTTTGTGATCCATGATTCAGCTACTACCACGCATTGGGCCCGAAACCAATGGACCCTCTCGGCTTCTTGATCACCCTTGTCCTCTGTCCAGGAGTTGCAAGTAGTTTCTGGTGTTTGTAGTATGCTGGAGGCCGTGGGCAGCGCTGACCGTAGGGGTGGGCTGTGATGCGGTAGGCACGTGGCACGGTGTACCGGGCGCCCGTTTGGTGTCTCGGGAACCCTGTTCACATCGTTTGGGGCTGTGAGCGAAACTCCGGCCGGATCTCCTCATGGATGGAACCCGAATAGGCGATAAACCTGGACTAGAGACTCGAGTGTTTAGGTAGGCCGTGGCCGACACCCACGTTGGGCTTCCGCTTGAAGGTTGCCGAGTACATGTCGTGTAAACGGCGGTAAGTGGTGAGAGCGTGTGTGAAGAAGTACAACCCTGCAGGGTTAACATCATCTATTCGAATAGCCGTGTCCGCGGAAAAGGACTTCTGGGTTGCTTATATCAGTTCATAGACAAGTGAAAGTGGATACTCTAAAATACGCAAGATAAGCGTGAGTGCTATGGATGGCGTTCTCGTAGGGAGACGGGAGCGGATCCATAGTGGTGTATTGATATGGTGAATATGTGGACTCGTGTGCGCCACCTCAAAAGAGTTACTCGCAGTCGTAGTTCAGGATAGCCACCGAGTCAAAGCTGGCTTGCTGCAGTTAAACCCCACCATCCCCTTTTGTTGATAATGATGCATATGTAGATAGTTCTGATGTAAGTCTTGCTGGGTACATTTGTACTCACGTTTGCCTATTTTATGTTTTTGCAGAGAGACTTCGGTCTCGCTAGTAGTTCCACGTGGACTTCGACGTTTAGCTTGATACCTCAGCTACGATCTTGTGCCCTCGGCAGGATCTGGTAGATAGTCAGGCTTCTCAGCCTTTTTCATTTATAGATGTCTGTACTCAGATATGATAGCTTCCGCTTGTGCTTTGATTTGTATGCTCTGATTGTTGGGTCATGAGACCCATGTTTGTAATATCTCGCTCCTCGGAGCCTATTGAATAAATACTTGAGTCGTAGAGTCATGTTGTGATGCCATGTTGTATTGCACATATCGAGCATATTGTGTGTATGTTATTGAAATGCTTGATATGTGTGGGATCTGACTATCTAGTTGTTTATCTTTAGTAGCCTCTCTTACCGGGAAATGTCTCCTAGTGTTTTCACCGAGCCATGGTAGCTTGCTACTGCTCCGGAACACTTAGGCTGGCCGGCATGTGTCCTTCTTCGTTCCTGTGTCTGTCCCTTCGGGGAAATGTCACGCGATGAATACCGGAGTCCTGTTAGCCCGCTACAGCCCGGTTCACCGGAGTCCTGCTAGCCCAGTGCTACAGCCTGGATTCACTCGCTGATGACCGACACGTTCGATGCTGGGTCATGAATGCCTGTCCCTGTAAGTCTGTGCCACTTTGGGTTTACGACTAGCCATGTCAGCCCGGGCTCCTTATCATATGGATGCTAGCGACACCGTCATATACGTGTGCCAAAAGGCGCAAACGGTCCCGGGCCAAGGTAAGGCGACACCCGTGGGAATACCGTGCGTGAGGCCGCAAAGTGA
>NW_021310722.1:0-1056 GCF_002162155.2 Triticum dicoccoides
CGGTTTTGACTGATTCTGGCCCTTTTCATGGACTATTACTTACCGTTTTAGGTTCCCGGAGTGATTTCCATAGTTGTTGAACCCCAAGGTGCGTTTATGTGTCGGTCATCAACACTCACAGTTTTGGCCGTTTCTGGCCCGCTTCTTGTACTATTAATCACTGTTTTGGGGTCCCGGAGTGATTTCAACGATTGACGAACCCCGTGGTGCCTTTACGTGTCCGTCGCCAGCACTCGTGGTTTTGGCCGATTCTGGCCCGTTTCACGGGCTATTACTCACCTTTCTGGGGTCCCGGAGTGATTTCCATAGTTGTTGACGTTTACGTGTCGGTCATCAACACTCATAGTTTTGGCCGATTCTGGCCCGCTTCTTGGAGTATAAGTCATTGTTTTGGGGTCCCAGAGTGATTTCAACGATTGACGAACCCCGTGGTGTGTTTACGTCTCGGTCTTTAGCACTCGCGGTTTTGGCCGATTCTGGCCCGTTTCATTGACTATTACTCACCGTTTTGGGGTCCCGAAGCGATTTCCATAGTTGTTGAACCCCAAGGTGCATTTCCATGTCGGTCATCAACACTCACAGTTTTGGCCGATTTTGGCCCACTTCTTGGACTATTACTCACTGTTTTGCGGTCCCGGAGTGATTTCAACGATTGATGAACGCCGTAGTGCGTTTACGTGTCGGTCATCAGCACTCGCGGTTTTGGCCGATTCTGGCCCATTTCATGGACTATTACTCACCATTTTGGGGTCCCAAAGCGATTTCCATAGTTGTTGAACCCCAATGTGCATTTCCGTGTCGGTCATCAAGACTCACAGTTTTGGCCGAATCGGGCCGCTTCTTGGACTATTACTCACAGTTTTGGGGTCCCGGAGTGATTTCAATGATTGATGAACCCCGTGGTGCGTTTACGTGTCGGTTATCAGCACTCGCGGTTTTGGCCGATTCTTGCCCGTTTCATGGACTATTACTCACTGTTTTGGGGTCCCGAAGCAATTTTCATAGTTGTTGAACCCCAAGGTGCGTTTACGTGTCGGTCATCCACACTCACAGTTT
>NW_021310723.1:0-1212 GCF_002162155.2 Triticum dicoccoides
GAACGTTCCTTCACAACTCCCTTGGTATGGAACAAATTGTGCCTCTGATTTTGCTCAGCTTGTGTGACCTGCACACTCAAAACACGTTGAGCAACTAAACATTCATACCTGTCAGCGTCTTCAGGAGCCATGTATTGCGTCTCATGATCAGAATCATCTCCACCATGTTCTTCACGTGTAATAAGAGCCAAAGTCTCCTCATCATAGTCACTAGCGGACTCATATCCACCATCCGCGGTAGCAATCATCACACGCGGAGATTTGCATTCTCTCGCATAATGACCTCCTCCCTTACAACGACGACAAATAATATCACTTGTGTGCCCTGTTGATGCCATGGAAGAAGAAGAACGCTGTGCAGGACCCGCAGGTGCGCTCTTGGAAGATAATGGTGGTTGTGCCTGTTTTCTTGTATCACGGCTGGAGGTGGCACGGGATGGAGGTGCTGGTGCAGTTGAAGTAGAAGATGCACGTGGTGTCCATGATGAAGGTCGGCCTGCAGAAAAGTTAGTTCGCCCCAATGCTTGTCGATCCTGCACTTCACGTTCAACTTTACAAGCAAGATGGAATAAACGAGTGATATTAGTATACTCCTTATAGTCTAAAATGGTCTGAATCTCTCTATTTAATCCACCCAGAAAACGTGCAAGCATAGCTTCATTCTCCTCAACAATACCACATCTAATCATGCCAGTTTGTAATTCCTGATAATATTCTTCTACAGAATTTTTCCCTTGTCTTAAACGCTGCAATTTTTGAAGCAATTCACGTTGATAGTATGGTGGAACCCAACGCATACGCATAGCAGTTTTCAAAGCAGCCCAAGTAGTTGGAATAGGATATAATCTACAATGTTCAGACCACCATACACATGCAAAACTAGTGAAAGCACAAACAGCAGCAGCAACTCGTCTCTCCTCAGGATATTGTAAACATGTAAATCGTTGTTCAGTTTCTAACTCCCAAGTAAGATATATATCAGGAACATATCTACCCTCAAATGGTGGAATATTCAATTTCAGTTTAGGAATATGGACATCATCTCGTACCTGAGGTGGTGGTGCAGGCCTACCATTACGAATATATACCTGAGGTCGACCTGCTGGTGGTGGTACAGGTGGCTGCACGTAGTGTTGATTTTGATCAACCTCATCCTCATAATCTCCCACATAATCATCCTCCTCCGCATCAGCAGCAGGAGCCACAGAAGTA
>NW_021310724.1:0-940 GCF_002162155.2 Triticum dicoccoides
TTATAGCATGAATAAAAGACATTTATCATGAACATTGAAATATAATAATACTTTTATTATTGCCTCTAGGGCATATTTCCAACAGTCTCCCACTTGCACTAGAGTCACCAATCTAGTTACATTGTGATGAATCGAACACCCATAGAGTTCTGGTGTTGATCATGTTTTGCACGCGAGAGAGGTTTAGTCAGCGGATCTGCGACATTCAGATCCGTGTGCACTTTGCAAATCTCTATGTCTCCATCTTGAACATTTTCACGGATGGAGTTGAAACGACGCTTGATGTGCCTGGTCTTCTTGTGAAACCTGGGCTCCTTGGCGAGGGCAATAGCTCCAGTGTTGTCACAGAAGAGTTTGATCGGCCCCGACGCATTGGGTATGACTCCTAGGTTGGTGATGAACTCCTTCACCCAAATCGCTTCATGCGCTGCCTCCGAGGCTGCTATATACTCCGCTTCACACGTAGATCCCGCCACGACGCTCTGCTTGCAGCTGCACCAGCTTACTGCTCCACCATTCAACATATACACGTATCCGGTTTGTGACTTAGAGTCATCCAGATCTGAGTCGAAGCTAGCGTCGACGTAACCCTTTACGACGAGCTCTTCGTCTCTTCCATAAACGAGAAACATGTCCTTTGTCCTTTTCAGGTACTTCAGGATATTCTTGACCGCTGTCCAGTGTTCCTTGCCGGGATTACTTTGGTATCTTGCTACCAAACTTACGGCAAGGTTTACATCGGGTCTGGTACACAGCATGGCATACATAATAGATCCTATGGCTGAAGCATAGGGGATGACACTCATCTCTTCTTTATCTTTTGCCGTGGTCGGTGACTGAGCCGAGCTCAATCTCACACCTTGTAACATAGGCAAGAACCCCTTCTTGGACTGATCCATTTTGAACCTCTTCAAAATCTTATCAAGGTATGTGCTTTGTG
>NW_021310725.1:0-1281 GCF_002162155.2 Triticum dicoccoides
AGTGCATCTACATACCCTTGTAGATCGCTAAGCGGAAGCGTTCAAGTGAACGGGGTTGATGGAGTCGTACTCGTCGTGATTCAAATCACCGATGATCCTAGTGCCGAACGGACGGCACCTCCGCGTTCAACACACGTACAGCCCGGTGACGTCTCCCACGCCTTGATCCAGCAAGGAGAGAGGGAGAGGTTGAGGAAGACTCCATCCAACAGCAGCACAACGGCGTGGTGGTGGTGGAGGAGCGTGGCAATCCAGCAGGGCTTCGCCAAGCACCATGGGAGAGGAGGAGTAGGAAGAGAGGTAGGGATGTGCCAGAACTTCGTCTATAGCTCCCATGCGCCTCCCCACTATATATAGGGGTGGAGGGGCTGGTTTCTTGCCCTCCAAGTCCATTGGGGCGTTGGCCAAGGTGGGGGGAAAGAAATCTCATTATTTCCTTCCCCACCGATTGTTATCCCCCCTTTTTAGGGATCTTGATCTTATCCCTTCGGGATATGATCTTATTTCTTCTAAGGGGGGATCTTGGTGCGCCTTGACCAGGGGTGTGGGGCCTTGCCCCCACTACCCACGTCCATGTGGGTCCCCCCATGCAGGTGGGCCCCACTTCGGAACCTTCTAGAACCTTCCCGGTACAATACCGAAAAATCCCGAACATTTTCCGGTGGCCAAAATAGGACTTCCCATATATAAATCTTTACCTCCGGACCATTCCGGAACTCCTCGTGACGTCCGGGATCTCATCCGGGACTCCGAACAACATTCAGTAACCACATACAAACTTCCTTTATAACCCTAGCGTCATCGAACCTTAAGTGTGTAGACCCTACGGGTTCGGGAGACATGTAGACATAACCAAGACGTTCTCCGGTCAATAACCAACAGCGGGATCTGGATACCCATGATGGCTCCCACATGTTCCACGATGATCTCATCGGATGAACCACGATGTCAAGGACTTAATCAATCCCGTATTCAATTCCCTTTGTCTATCGGTATGTTACTTGCCCGAGATTCGATCGTCGGTATCCAATACCTTGTTCAATCTCGTTACCGGCAAGTCACTTTACTCGTTCCGTAACACATCATCCCGTGATCAACTCCTTGGTCACATTGCGCATATGATGATGTCCTACCGAGTGGGCCCAGAGATACCTCTCCGTTTACACGGAGTGACAAATCCCAGTCTCGATCCGCATAAAACAATAGATACTTTCGGAGATACCTGTAGTGCACCTTTATAGTCACCCAGTTACGTTGTGACGTTTGATACACCCAAAGCAC
>NW_021310726.1:0-824 GCF_002162155.2 Triticum dicoccoides
AAACATCTCCAAAAGTGGCTAAGAAATTTAGTATCACGATCTGAAACAATAGTATTTGGCACACCATGCAAGCGAATAATTTCACGAAAGAACAAATCAGCAACATTAACAGCATCATCGCTTTTATGACATGGTATAAAGTGTGCCATTTTCGAGAATCTATCCACGACAACAAATATGCTATCCCTCCCCTTCTTTGTTCGAGGTAAACCTAAAACAAAGTCCATAGATATATCCTCCCAAGGAACACTAGGTACAGGCAAAGGCATATATAAACCATGAGGATTGAGTCGTGACTTAGCTTTTGACATGTAGTGCATCGAGCAATAAAACGCTCAACATCCCGTCTCATCTTTGGCCAAAAGAAATGTGTAGCAAGTACGTCCTCCGTCTTCTTCACGCCAAAGTGGCCCATTAATCCTCCTCCATGCGCCTCCTGCAACAACAAAAGACGAACGGAGCTAGCTGGAATGCATAGCTTGTTAGCACGAAACACAAATCCATCGTTAACGACAAACTTGTTCCACATTATTCCTTCTTTACAATTCTGCATTACATCTTTAAAATCAGCATCATGCACATATTGATCTTTGATGGTCTCCAAACCAAATATTTTGAAGTCAAGTTGTGAAAGCATAGTATAGCGACGAGACAATGCATCAGCAATAACATTTTCTTTTCCCTTCTTGTGTTTAATGACATAAGGGAAAGTCTCAATGAATTCAACCCATTTAGCATGTCTACGATTCAGTTTAGCTTGACTTTTAATATGTTTCAAAGATTCATGATCAGAATGTATAACAAACTCTTTGGGCCATAAATAA
>NW_021310727.1:0-1797 GCF_002162155.2 Triticum dicoccoides
GGTTCTGAACCCGAGATTCACTCTACCTACTTCATGTTGATAGTAATTGCTAGTGCCTTTAGGATATTAGTAACCTTTGCGATAGTCCTTGAAGTCCGTGGTATCTTCTTCTTCCAAATACCATGAACTACTTATGGCAGATGTTTATTGGATCAAAAAAAAATCACAATTAGAGTACTCTTGAGGAGTTCTCCATTCATAAATCGTGACTCTGCCAGTTCTACCTTTCTGCATGGGTTATCCGGAAGAAATATGTTGAACTTGGTTCGACATACTAATCTATGCATCCACAACTCAGAAAGTTATATGTTCCTTTGAGTTGTTCTCTTTAGTTGCATTCTGACCCTCGTCCATCAATTGATAGTCAAGAGTATGCGTGCGTTCGTTCATCGATGCCTATGACTCTTGTGGTCTGTCAAGCCATTCTATTCTGGAATGACTAGGAGAAACAAACTCCAGTACCTCTTCCATATCTAGGATTGGGTCAAAGTAGTTGTATTCCGCAGATCAAATGCCAATCCAGCTTTTGGTTCTGCTCTACCTTGGAGTATTACATATTTTATATCGAGATTGTTATAGGAATTGCACACCATCCCATGAACTCTTGGTATAGTGATACTTCTTGCCATCACTGTTCATTCCTCGGCCCTCGTGTTGATGCAACCGGAATACCGACAAATGAATTGTGATGTGTGAAATCAATACTGCTAGCAACTCTGTTGCTTGGTAGTTAAAGGATAATAATTTTATTCTTAGTATGTTGGTTTTCGAATCATCCTTCTAAGACTGATCGTGCTACCTAGTCCTTATTTCGGTGCACCCTTCGATTGATGAGTTAGGATCTTGTCAAGTCCTCACTCATTTGATCATATCGTCTTGCCCTCAAAAGCAAGATTGTTCTCGAGCTTAGTAACATACCGGTGGTTCGTGACTTTCCAAATATCTTCTTGGAGGTGTTACTGGGTTGTCACCTGACCGCTATGTTGAGTTCGTGATCAAGTTGGTTTCTTGTGAACCACCTTCTCTCCAAGAATCGGTGTTAAATATCCCTGAGCTAGTTGGTTAAGCTAGACAACAACTTGGAGAGTTGGAAGATAAAAGCTTGTCTGACTTAGTTCGTTCCAAAGGGATATTCTTGTGTAGTGTGTGTTGAAGAAAGATGATATCTTCATCGATTGGTCCTTGTGATCAGTTGCTGGACCTATTGTCTTATCAATCCTTTGATTTGAGTGTGGGCTATCATCAAATCAAATCAGCACCAACGATGCTCGTAATGTTGTCTTATTCGTGGTTGATCCCTCGAGCATACACCATTATATCTTTTGGGTCTGACCAATGCTATCACCGTGTTCACTTAACTATGGAATTCCTTTTAAAAGGGAACCTAGATGAATTGTTGTTGAGCCCATTGACAACATCCTTGTCTTCTCCATAATTTTGCTGAACATTAAGCTAGTGTTGGAAACTTTTGAAAGCATTTGTTCATGCTAGCTCATGAAGCATATGTTTGGATGAAGGTAGTGACTTCCTTTAATTCATGTGCATCTGATGCAAGTTGCCGCCGTGGATTCGAGAAAGTCAATGTTGCTTTCTTTGGAATCATTCCAAATCAGTCATGCACACGTGCGAAGAATGCTGTGGTTTGAAGACTTGCAACCTTCAATCTATATGTATCCCTAGCACACCAAGCCACTGATTGATTTGTTCAAGGAGAAGGAGTTCCTTCATAAGAGCTAATCCGGACTTATGAAAGAACTTCGATACCCTCGTTGATGGTTCCCCCTCCTGAACTCGGTA
>NW_021310728.1:0-12307 GCF_002162155.2 Triticum dicoccoides
CTTTATGTAAGAGTAGAAGCCCCAAAAGGTGAATTAGGGATTTATCTAGTAGGAGATGATAGCCTTTTCCCCTGGAGATGGAAAATCCGTCCACCCGGGTTTATTAATTTGCAAATTCTTCCTCAGCTAGTTAAAAAAATGAAATTGGCTGATATCATGACGATATTAGGTAGTATAGATATCATTATGGGGGAAGTTGATCGTTGAAATGATAATAGATAGGGTAGAGGTAGAAACTATCAATTCTTTTTGGAAATTGGAATTATTAAAAGAAGTCTATGGACTGATATCGATTCTACCCGTTTTGACCCTCCTTTTGGGAATAACAATAGAGGTACTCGTAATTGTGTGGTTAGAAAGAGAAATATCTGCGTCGATACAACAACGTATTGGTCCTGAATATGCTGGCCCCCTGGGCCTGCTTCAAGCTATAGCAGATGGGACTAAGCTACTTTTTAAAGAAGATATTCTACCATCCCGAGGAGATATTTCTTTATTTAGCATTGGACCCTCTATAGCAGTCATATCAGTTTTATTAAGTTTTTTAGTTATCCCTTTGGGATATCATTTTGTTTTAGCCGATCTTAGTATTGGTGTATTTTTATGGATTGCCATTTCAAGTATAGCTCCTATTGGTCTTCTTATGGCAGGGTATAGCTCAAATAATAAATATTCTTTTTCAGGCAGTCTACGAGCTGCTGCTCAATCCATTAGTTATGAAATACCATTAACTTTTTGTGTGCTAGCAATATCTCTACGTGTGATTCGTTAAAATGGATCTTTTTCCTATAAAATCCATTAACTATTTATATTCCTTTTCTTATTTAGTATTTGGGTTGGTAAGTTAAACTAGATAGCTATATGAGTGAAACAAAACAGCTTATAAATTTGTAGTAAAAAGAAAAAAAATCTCATTTCCTACGTACAAGAAAAAAGTGGAAGTAAACATAAGCAGTGTAAACTCTTTATCCCAAGGTTGATATTTTTTAATTAGTCATCATATCTTGAAGCGGCCAAGAATAAAGGATTCACGATATGGAATTCCATTACTAGAATATTCCTAGTTATTATATTACTATAACTTAATAATCCATAAGAAGAATCCACCAAAAGTTAGTGAAGGGTTAGGAACACTAAAGTACATAAATGATTAGTAATGGAAAATCTAAACTATTAGAGATTTTTGCCCATAAAAGGAATCATAATAAGGACTTGCAATTTGTAGAAATTATCAAGTAGTACTTTCTTCGGATTCCGATCCAGAGTATGTTCCCATTCACTTGTTAAGGAAATGGCTATCAAGAACGAATTAACCCTTTATCCATTTTTTCTTTTTAAATACCCCACCCTGGGGAAAGAAGAATAGTAAAAAAGATATGGAGTGCACTAGAATTTTTTTTCATTATTTCCTTCCTCTATCCATTATCCATATTCATGCAGAATTGCTCATGAACTAATACCCAACTCTTTCCATTTATTAGTTGAATTCCTATAACAAGTAACAAGTGTTTTATTCCAAGATTAAGTTATTACTGAACAAAGAAAAATTTTCTTTATATTATAAAGGATGAGATCAATTCGGAAGCGCTTTTTCTTATTCTAGCAAACGGAATTCCTTTGGTCTAATTTAGGACTTTCAAATCTATTTTATTTTATCTAATTCTATCTACGCCCCAGGGGCTAGGAACAAAACAGTCCTTTCCTTTTTCTGATCATAGAGAAGCCGTATGAAGCTAAGGTTTCATGTACGGTTTTGAAATAGCGGTGGGAACTGTGATGTTATGATCGACTATGATTATCTAATAGTTCAAGTACAGTTGATATAGTTGAAGCACAGTCAAAATACAGTTTTTTTGATGGAATATTTGGCGTCAGCCTATAGGTTTTCTGGTTTTTTTAATTTCTTCTTTGGCAGAATGTGAAAGATTACCCTTTGATTTACCAGAAGCGGAGGAAGAATTAGTAGCAGGTTACCAAACTGAATATTCCGGTATCAAATATGGTTTATTTTATCTTGTTTCTTACCTAAATTTATTAGTTTCTTCTTTATTTGTAACAGTTCTTACTTGGGCGGGTGGAATTTATCTATTCCCTATATATCCTTTTTTTGATTTTTTCCAAATGAATAAAGCAGTTGGAATTTTGGAAATGACAATGGGTATATTTATTACATTAACTAAAGCTTATTTATTTCTCTTCATTTCTATCACAGTAAGATGGACTTTACCGAGGATGAGAATGGATCAGTTATTAAATCTTGGATGGAAATTTCTTTTACCTATTTCCCTGTGCAATCTCTTATTAACAACCTCTTCTCAACTTGTTTCACTATAAATAAGATAATACAATAATAGTAAGAATATTTTCAACACAAAAGCTCTCTCAAACAAGAGAAAGAAACATATCTTTTTCATAGATATTTAGAATGAATATGTTCCCTATGGTAACTGGGTTCATGAGTTATGGTCAACAAACAATACGTGCTACAAGGTACATAGGTCAAAGTTTCATAACTACCTTACCCCACACAAATCGTTTACCTATAACGATTCACTACCCTTATGAAAAATCAATTACACCAGAGCGTTTCTGAGGGCGAATCCACTTTGAATTTGATAAATGTATTGCTTGTGAAGTATGTGTTCGCGTATGTCCGATAGATCTACCCGTTGTGGATTGGAGATTTGAAAAGGATATTAAAAGAAAACAATTGCTTAATTATAGTATTGATTTCGGAGTTTGTATATTTTGTGGCAATTGTGTTGAGTACTGTCCAACAAGCTGTTTATCAATGACTGAAGAATATGAACTTTCTACCTATGATCGTCATGAATTGAATTACAATCAAATTGCTTTAAGTCGGTTACCAATCTCCATAATGGGAGATTACACAATTCAAACAATTAGGAATTCGTTTGAAAGTAAAATAAACAAAGAAAAATCTTCGAATTCAAGAACGATTACTGATTACTAAATTTTGATTTTTTCTTTTTGTTACAAAAATCTAATAATTCTTTATTAAACTATAAAATTTAACTATAAAGAAGAATGAAAAACTACTGCTTATTGGAAATTCTTTCTTATTTTAAATCAGACTATATTTTCGTGATATAATATAATTTATAGCTATACAGTTTATACACAAAAAATACCCTAATCCTTTTTTCCTTCCTTGAATCCTTTAGTTTTAGTCAGTTGATGAAATTTTTTATACTATTAATTTATTTTTATCCATAATGGATTTACCTGGACCAATACATGAGATTCTTATGCTATTTGGGGGATTTGTTCTTCTACTAGGGGGTCTAGGAGTAGTATTACTTACCAACCCCATTTATTCTGCCTTTTCGCTGGGATTAGTTCTTGTTTGTATATCCTTATTCTATTTTTTATTAAATTCCTACTTTGTAGCTGTCGCACAACTTCTTATTTATGTGGGAGCCATAAATGTCTTGACCATATTCGCTGTAATGTTCGTAAATGAATCAGAATGGTCTAAAGATAAGAATTATTGGACTATTGGAGATGGGTTCACTTCACTCGTTTGTATAACTATTGTTTTTTTCACTAATGACTACTATCCCAGATACATCGTGGTATGGAATTCTTTGGACTACAAGATCAAACCAAATAGTAGAACAGGGTCTCATAAATAATGTTCAACAAATTGGAATTCATTTAGCAACCGATTTTTATCTTCCGTTTGAACTCATTTCCATAATTCTTCTAGTTTCTTTAATAGGTGCAATTACTATGGCTCGGCAATAAGAAAACTTAGAAAAAGTACAAATTATAAGAATTGCAAATCTAAAATAAATAACTAAAGAATCACAATTTTGATTTAGTAAAACCCATCTACTGCCAACAAATACCTCCTTTATTTTCTCTTTTGTTGTGTAATTGTTCTATTGTAATTAATTGAATCAGTTCAATTCTTGCCCTCATATTGAAATGAATCGAGATTGATATGGAGTTAGTTAATGATGTTTGAGCATGTACTTTTTTTGAGTGTCTATTTATTTTCGATTGGTATCTATGGATTGATCACAAGCCGAAACATGGTTAGAGCTCTAATATGTCTTGAACTTATACTGAATTCAATTAATCTAAATCTCGTAACATTTTCTGATCTATTTGATAGTCGCCAATTAAAAGGAGATATTTTCGCAATTTTTGTTATAGCCCTTGCGGCTGCTGAAGCCGCTATTGGACTATCCATTCTTTGTTCCATCCATCGTAATAGGAAATCCACTCGTATCAATCAATCTAATTTATTGAATAATTAGACTTTTGAATAATTAGACATAGGATCCTCTAAACAAAGGCGCACATATTAAAATAATATAGAAATCAATACTATTTTCTTAGTATTATTTGAGAATATCCATTTTTTAGTAGATTATTGCATAGTATTCTTTTTCACTTAAATGAATTTTTGTATTTGTAATTCATTGATATTGCAATTTGAATATTGCAATAATTTATATTGAAAAGACGATAGCCAATTTATTGGCTAATTTGAATTCGTCTGTACAATTCGTAAAATCCTTTCTTATTTCTTATTGTTGAAATCCAAAATTAAAGTCTCTTGGCTCTCTTCACGCTTTCTCACAAACAGATTAAAAAATAGATTTTTATTTTTGAAGTTTGGATAAACCATTGCTTCGTCTGGTGTCTACAATACATATAACTCATTATAGTACTAATTTCATTTTTACCAGATCGAAAAATTTTATGTTGAAAAGAAAAATTTATAGATCCAATGTCACATTCCGTAAAAATTTACGATACATGTATAGGATGCACTCAATGTGTACGAGCTTGTCCAACAGATGTATTAGAAATGATACCCTGGGATGGATGTAAAGCCAAGCAAATTGCTTCCGCGCCAAGAACCGAAGATTGTGTGGGTTGTAAGAGATGTGAATCTGCCTGCCCGACAGATTTTTTAAGTGTCCGCGTTTATTTAGGGCCTGAAACAACACGTAGCATGGCTCTATCTTATTGATACGTTACAAAAAACTTCACTCGAATCGTCTGATTCCTCTTTACCGAAGACGCCTCTGCTCGAAATAATCGAGCACGGGCTTTTCTGGTCAAAATGTATCTTGTCTTTATCACTTTATCATGAGTTATTTTCTGATATTTGCAGGTTCATTAATTTTCTTTTTACCTCATAAGGGAAACAAAGTCGTTAGGTGGTATACTATATCTATTTGTTTATTAGAATTCCTTCTAATGACTTATGCGTTATGTTATCATTTCCAACTGGAGGATCCCTTAATCCAATTAAAGGAGGATTATAAATGGATAGATGTCTTCGATTTCCACTGGAGATTGGGAATCGATGGACTTTCATTAGGATCTATTTTATTGACAGGATTTACCACTACTTTAGCTACTTTAGCAGCTTGGCCAATTACACGGAATTCGCGATTATTCTATTTCCTGATGCTCGCAATGTATAGTGGTCAAATAGGATTATTTTCTTCGCGAGACCTTTTACTTTTTTTATCATGTGGGAGTTAGAATTAATTCCTGTTTACTTACTTTTATCCATGTGGGGGGGGGGGAGAGGCGTCTATATTCAGCTACAAAGTTTATTTTGTATACTGCAGGCGGTTCCATTTTTTCTTAATCGGAGTTCTGGGTATGGGCTTATATGGTTCCAACGAACCAGGATTAGATTTGGAAAGATTAATTAATCAATCATACCCTGCAACCTTGGAAATACTTTTATATTTTGGCTTCCTTATTGATTATGCTGTCAAATTGCCGATTATACCCCTACATACGTGGTTACCAGATACCCATGGGGAAGCACATTATAGTACATGTATGCTTTTAGCGGGAATGTTATTAAAGATGGGAGCATATGGATTGATTAGGATCAACATGGAATTGTTACCTCATGCTCATTATCTATTTTCGCCCTGGTTAGTAATAATAGGAGCGATCCAAATAATCTATGCAGCTTCAACTTCTCTTGGTCAACGAAATTTCAAAAAAAGAATAGCTTATTCCTCTGTATCTCACATGGGTTTCATAATTATAGGAATTGGTTCCATAACCAACATTGGACTCGATGGAGCTATTTTACAAATATTATCCCATGGATTTATTGGTGCTACACTTTTTTTCTTGGCAGGAACCGCTTCTGATAGAATGCGTCTTGTTTATCTCGAAGAACTGGGGGGAATATCTATCCCAATGCCTAAATTTTTTACCATGTTTAGTAGCTTTTCAATGGCTTCTCTTGCCTTACCAGGAATGAGTGTTTTATCGCAGAATTAGTAGTATTTTTTGGACTAATTACTAGTCCAAAATTTCTGTTAATGCCAAAAACACTAATTACTTTTGTAATGGCAATTGGAATGATATTAACTCCTATTTATTTATTATCTATGTTACGCTAGATGTTCTATGGATACAAGCTATTTAATGTTCCAAACGCAAATTTTGTGGATTCTGGACCACGAGAACTCTTTATTTTAATCTATATCTTTTTACCAGTAATAGGAATTGGTATTTATCCAGATTTTGTTCTCTCCCTATCCGTTGACAGGGTAGAGGCTCTCTTATCCAATTATTATCCTAAATAGGTTTATTTTTTTACTCGTCTGCTCTATTAATGCAGAAATAAGTAAAAAAGTATAATTAGATCTATCTCGAATTTTTGAGAACCCTTTGAGAAGGCGTTCAAGGGGTTCTCAAATAAAACATAAAAGTAAAAACCTTCATGAAATGAAGGTTTTATTTTATGTAATCATTTAGGTGTTAATGTAAACGAACCATAACTATGTAAGCCTATTCCTAATAGATTTATACCAAAATAACAAATCCAAATTATAAGATAAGTGCAGAATTCGTACCCTTCCAATTTGGATTTGTTCTACTATGTAAATAAATTGCGAATATGGTCCAAGTAATAAATGCCCAAGTTTCCTTAGGATCCCAATTCCAATAGGATCCCCAGGCCTCATTAGCCCATACTGCTCCACAAAGAATACCTACGGTTAAAAGGGTAAATCCTAGGCTAATGACACGATAACTCCAAGAATCCAAACGCTCCGTTAATTGATATTTGTAATAATTTGGAAATGAAGGGACAGAGGTTCTTTTTAAAGCACTTCTTTTTGCATAAAAACATTTAATATCACTAAAGAGAAATGTTTTATTTAAAACATTTTTTTTTTCTTTTTAGAAAAGAAATGGAAATTATTTCGAAATCTAATGATTAGAATAGCGGCAGATAATAAGGATCCGCACAAAAGAGTTGCATAGCTTAATAACATCATACTGACATGCATCATTAACCACTGAGATTGTAGAGCAGGTACTAGTATCGTGGATTGATGCATTTCAGTTAAAAGACCCGATGTGGCAAAGCCTTGCGTTAAAATAGTACTTGGCGTAGTTATTGTGCTTAAATCATTTTTAGAGTTCTGTATTTTAGGAATGGTATGAAGAATATACAGGGCCCATGAAAGGAAGATCAATGACTCATATAAATTACTTAATGGAAAATGTCCCGAGGAAGCCCAACGAGAAACTAAGAATCCTGTTATAGAGAAAAAAGTAACTATCATTCCTTTTTCTGACGAATCACGTAATCCTCCAAGTTCACGAACTAATAAGGTTATCAAATGAATCGTAATCACAATTGAAATCGTTGAGAAAGAGATATGAGTTAGTATATGTTCTAAAGTTGCAAATAGCATAAGGGGAAGGTCCCATTACAAAATTGTAAATTTCGAATTGATTTCTAATCTATTGTATTCTTTTTCAAGAATGCCGCCACTCGGATTCGAACCGAGATGCTTGAGCACTGCTTCCTAAGAGCAGCATGTCTACCAATTTCACCATGGCGGCTAACTTCAAATAATAGGTAACTTAAAAGAATAATAGCTATTATCTTGGGAATCGTCGATATTGGGAAAGTCCATAAAATTTAGGAACATTAGAATTTTCATTAAAATAGACTTCGTTTGGTAGTATCGTTTCCATTTTTTTTACAATAAACTCTTGCTTTGCCCAATAGAAACACAAACACTGCTTGAAAGAGTTGGAACTTCTTTTTTCTAACTTGCAATTATAGAACTAATTTTTTCTAATTAATTTCTCGTTTACATTTTGAAAATTCTTTCAATATAATGAAAAAAAATCCAAAAAGGGTTTCTATTTAATGATGAAATTAAAATGGATAAATAGAAAAGGCTTTTTGGATTTTTTCAAAATTTCTAGAATGAAAGTCTTTATGCTCTTATTAATAAGATTTACTAACCTTATGATTTTGGAGAAGATAGGTAGAAGTTGTAAGTCCTATTGTAAGAATACTCCACTTTTCATAATTTTCATAATAAAATATGAGGATTCTATTATGAAAATTATGAAAAGTTCATTGATAGGAAAAGAATACTTAGCACACAGTATACCAAACAAAACTTTTTTTTCTTGTATATATAAGAGGGGTTTTTTGTTCTAAGAATGTTGTACCGAGTAATTCGACACATAAAAGTACATTCAAAGAAGAATCAAAATTATTAAATAATTGGAATTCTTTTTTGATAAGTCAATTCATATTATTCAAAAATCTTATTATTTGTTTGTTGCCCAGAAAAACCCTTTGGTTTTGGATGCTCATTACCGCTCGAAAATGATCTTGATTTTACTAAAGAATAAGATTGTACTATGGAAAAATAAGTCTTTTTCTTCCAAATATTTTTACGAATACGCTTTTTTGACATTGAAGTACGTTTTTTTGGAACTGCCATTCAAAAAGGAAATTACTTTTTTCTAGTTGTATGTGAAAGACATCTATTGCTGCAAATCAATCCTTCTTTCTTCTTTTTATTAGTATTTATACTTAGATACTGAAAGATACTTAAATTTTGAATTATTTTTTACTTCATTTTGTCTAATGCGGATAAGACAACAAGAATTTTTTAACATTTTTTCTTTATATATTTTATACTTCTTTTTTTAATAATATAGAATATATAGAAGGGTTTCTCATTTAAATCTATTTATATCTATTTATATATCAAGTATACTCCATATATAGATATATGGTATGGAAGCCTATCCCCCATATAAGATAAGACGGGGGGATAAAAAGAAGGGAAAATGAAAATAGTTAATTAAGTTCAGAATGGTATTCCATAAAGGAAAGGAATTCCAATCAAAACAAAAAATACTGAGTCTCTTAAACAAGACATTCTAAAACTTAGGTAATTTATAGTCATTAGGATTTTAGTTCTATATGAAGTAAGGACTATTCGATAATTTCTTATAAACATAGGTTTTCATTGGAATTCACTCAATCAGTTAATTATGGAACAAGAGAGCTGTTTCATCTTTGTTTTAAAGAAATATAAAAATGAATTATGAATAGAAAGTAAAATGATTCAATTTTTTTTTATAAATATCTTTATTTAGGTAATAAAATAACTTCGTTACCTAGTTATTTTATTAACTTTTTGAATTTAACCAACTAAACCCATTCTTAATTTTTAATTATTTCAATGAGATAAATTTTTGAAAAATTAAGAATTTCAGTATTTTTTCTTATTCTTTTTATTTATTCTTTCAAAAAGAGATAAGAATTGGTTTGGTGAATCGGAAACAATTTTATAGAAAAATTGAAGTAAAAATTGAAGTAAAAATTGCAATTTCTTTTCTTATGGAACATACATATCAATATGCATGGGTAATCCCTCTTCTCCCACTTCCAGTTATTATGTCAATGGGATTTGGCCTTATTCTTATTCCGACAGCAACAAAAAATCTTCGTCGCATATGGGCTTTTCCTAGTGTTTTACTCTTAAGTATAGCTATGGTATTCTCAGTTCAACTGTCTATTCAACAAATAAATGGAAGTTCGATCTATCAATATCTATGGTCTTGGACCGTCAATAATGATTTTTCTTTAGAATTTGGATACTTGATTGACCCACTTACTTCTATTATGTTAATACTAATTACTACTGTAGGAATCCTGGTTCTTATTTATAGTGATGGTTATATGTCTCACGATGAAGGATATTTGAGATTTTTTTGTTTATATAAGTTTTTTCAATACTTCCATGTTGGGATTGGTTACTAGCTCCAATTTGATACAAATTTATTTTTTTGGGAACTCGTGGGAATGTGATCTTATTTATTGATAGGCTTTTGGTTTACACGACCAATCGCAGCGAGTGCTTGTCAAAAAGCTTTTATAACTAATCGTGTAGGGGATTTTGGTCTATTATTAGGAATTTTAGGTTTTTTTTGGATAACAGGTAGTTTAGAGTTTAGGGATTTGTTCAAAATAGCTAATAACTGGATTCCTAATAATGGAGTTAACTCTTTACTTACTACTTTGTGTGCTTTTTTATTATTCCTTGGTGCAGTTGCGAAATCCGCACAATTCCCTCTTCACGTATGGTTACCCGATGCTATGGAAGGACCCACTCCTATTTCAGCTCTTGTACAGTTGCTGCGGGAATTTTTCTTCTAGCTCGACTTCTTCCTCTTTTCATATCTTTACCTTTGATAATGAGTTTTATTTCTTTAGTAGGTACAATAACACTATTCTTAGGAGCTACTTTAGCTCTTGCTCAGAGAGATATTAAAAGAAGCTTAGCCTATTCTACAATGTCTCAATTGGGTTATATGATGTTAGCTCTAGGTATAGGTTCTTATCAAGCTGCTTTATTCCATTTGATCACTCATGCTTATTCAAAAGCTTTATTGTTCTTGGGATCCGGATCCGTTATTCATTCAATGGAACCTCTTGTTGGATATTCACCAGATAAAAGTCAAAATATGGTTCTTATGGGCGGTTTAAGAAAATACATTCCAATCACAAGAACTACTTTTTTATGGGGTACACTTTCTCTTTGTGGTATTCCACCTCTTGCTTGCTTCTGGTCCAAAGATGAAATCCTTAGTAATAGTTGGTTGTATTCGCCCTTTTTTGGAATAATAGCCTCCTTTACTGCAGGATTAACTACCTTTTATATGTTTCGGATATATTTACTTACATTTGATGGGTATTTGCGTGTTCATTTTCAAAATTACAGTAGCACTAAAGAGAGTTCCTTGTATTCAATATCCTTATGGGGAAAAAGGATACCCAAAGGAGTGAATAGGGATTTCGTTTTATCAACAACGAAGAGTGGAGTTTCTTTTTTTTCACAAAATATACCAAAAATTCATGGTAATACAAGAAATAGGATAGGATCCTTTACTACGTGTTTTGGGGCTAAAAACACTTTTGCCTATCCGCATGAAACGGGAAATACTATGTTATTTCCTCTTCTTATATTACTACTTTTCACTTTGTTCATTGGATTCATAGGAATCTCTTTTGATAATGGAGGAATTGGTAATGGAATAGCAGAGTTAACCATATTATCAAAGTGGATAACTCCCTCAATAAACTTTACTCAGGAAAGTTCTAATTCTTTTGTAAATTCATATGAATTTATTACTAATGCAATTTCTTCTGTAAGTCTAGCTATCTTTGGTTTATTCATAGCATATATCTTCTATGGATCCGCTTATTCTTTTTTTCAAAATTTGGATTTAATAAACTCTTTTTATAAAGGAAATCCTAAAAAAGAATTTTTAGATCAAGTAATAAAAATATACAGTTGGTCATATAATCGTGGTTATATAGATATTTTCTATACTAGGGTCTTTACCCTCGGTATAAGAGGGTTAACCGAACTAACGGAGTTTTTTGATAAGGGTGTTATTGATGGAATTACCAATGGAGTGGGTCTTGCTAGTTTTTGTATAGGAGAAGAAATTAAATATGTAGGGGGAGGTCGAATCCCGTCTTATTTATTCTTTTTTTATGTTATGTATCTGTGTTTTTATTCTTTTTTCTTTCTTAAGTTAAGGAATTTACAACAAGTCTCTTGCAAAAATAACTATCCTATCCCTTTCAACAATCTCTCTATATCCTTGTTACATTTGGTAAGTATTGTATAATAGTTCAGTTTTCCGCGATTTTTTCCATTCCTTTGTGTAAATAGCCTAATATGGGTTCACAATCAATAACATCCTCAACATCGAGAGTAACGATCAGTCGAAGACACCATGCATTGATGGGTGTTGAGGGCCCATATTGACTATCATGAGATCTTTTCTTGTAAGCGGTAGATCATATCCTTTCTTCCTTAATTCATTATTCCATGAAAATGGATTATTCCATGAATTCCTCAAAGCGAGGCTCATCAAAATGAAAAATCTAAGACTACTATGAGACTACTAAAAAATAATAAAACGGAATAATCCATTTTCATGGAATAATGAA
>NW_021310728.1:14703-35359 GCF_002162155.2 Triticum dicoccoides
CTGCTCAATCCATTAGTTATGAAATACCATTAACTTTTTGTGTGCTAGCAATATCTCTACGTGTGATTCGTTAAAATGGATCTTTTTCCTATAAAATCCATTAACTATTTATATTCCTTTTCTTATTTAGTATTTGGGTTGGTAAGTTAAACTAGATAGCTATATGAGTGAAACAAAACAACTTATAAATTTGTAGTAAAAAGAAAAAATCTCATTTCCTACGTACAAGAAAAAAGTGGAAGTAAACATAAGCAGTGTAAACTCTTTATCCCAAGGTTGATATTTTTTAATTAGTCATCATATCTTGAAGCGGCCAAGAATAAAGGATTCACGATATGGAATTCCATTACTAGAATATTCCTAGTTATTATATTACTATAACTTAATAATCCATAAGAAGAATCCACCAAAAGTTAGTGAAGGGTTAGGAACACTAAAGTACATAAAGGATTAGTAATGGAAAATCTAAAACATTAGAGATTTTTGCCCATAAAAGGAATCATAATAAGGACTTGCAATTTGTAGAAATTATCAAGTAGTACTTTCTTCGAATTCCGATCCAGAGTATGTTCCCATTCACTTGTTAAGGAAATGGCTATCAAGAACGAATTAACCCTTTATCCATTTTTTTCAATACCCCTCCCTGGGGAAAGAAGAATAGTAAAAAAGATATGGAGTGCTCTAGAATTTTTTTTCATTATTTCCTTCCTCTATCCATTATCCATATTCATGCAGAATTGCTCATGAACTAATACCCAACTCTTTCCATTTATTAATTGAATTCCTATAACAAGTAACAAGTGTTTTATTCCAAGATTAAGTTATTACTGAACAAAGAAAAATTTTCTTTATATTATAAAGGATGAGATCAATTCGGAAGCGCTTTTTCTTATTCTAGCAGACGGAATTCCTTTGGTCTAATTTAGGACTTTCAAATCTATTTTATTTTATCTAATTCTATCTACGCCCCAGGGGCTAGGAACAAAACAGTCCTTTCCTTTTTCTGATCATAGAGAAGCCGTATGAAGCTAAGGTTTCATGTACGGTTTTGAAATAGCGGTGGGAACTGTGATGTTATCATCGACTATGATTATCCAACAGTTCAAGTACAGTTGATATAGTTGAAGCACAGTCAAAATACGGTTTTTTTGGATGGAATATTTGGCGTCAGCCTATAGGTTTTCTGGTTTTTTTAATTTCTTCTTTGGCAGAATGTGAAAGATTACCCTTTGATTTACCAGAAGCGGAGGAAGAATTAGTAGCAGGTTACCAAACTGAATATTCCGGTATCAAATATGGTTTATTTTATCTTGTTTCTTACCTAAATTTATTAGTTTCTTCTTTATTTGTAACAATTCTCTACTTGGGCGGGTGGAATTTATCTATTCCCTATATATCCTTTTTTGTTTTTTTCCAAATGAATAAAGCAGTTGGAATTTTGGAAATGACAATGGGTATATTTATTACATTAACTAAAGCTTATTTATTTCTCTTCATTTCTATCACAATAAGATGGACTTTACCGAGGATGAGAATGGATCAGTTATTAAATCTTGGATGGAAATTTCTTTTACCTATTTCCCTGGGCAATCTCTTATTAACAACCTCTTCTCAACTTGTTTCACTATAAATAAGATAATACAATAATAGTAAGAATATTTTCAACACAAAAGCTCTCTCAAACAAGAGAAAGAAACATATCTTTTTCATAGATATTTAGAATGAATATGTTCCCTATGGTAACTGGGTTCATGAGTTATGGTCAACAAACAATACGTGCTACAAGGTACATAGGTCAAAGTTTCATAACTACCTTATCCCACACAAATCGTTTACCTATAACGATTCACTACCCTTATGAAAAATCAATTACACCAGAGCGTTTCCGAGGGCGAATCCACTTTGAATTTGATAAATGTATTGCTTGTGAAGTATGTGTTCGCGTATGTCCGATAGATCTACCCGTTGTGGGTTGGAGATTTGAAAAGGATATTAAAAGAAGACAATTGCTTAATTATAGCACATTACTTAGCACAACTAGGAAAATAAGATAAGATAAAGATAAGCAAGACTAAAAAAATATTCGTCGGAATAGCGGAATACAAATTAGATGAATAAATATTATTAATGAATATGTATCACAATCCATCTCGAGGTATTTGGATCAATACCTATTCGGTGGATCTTTTTTTTTCTCTGCCAGGAACCAGATTTGAACTGGTGACACAAGGATTTTCAGTCCTCTGCTCTACCTACTGAGCTATCCTGACCTTTTCTTGTGCATCATCCTAGTAGAGTATTTGTATCTATGTCAATTAAAAGGACTAAAAATTAATTAAAGTATTTCAAATTCTAAATTTGAAAATGGGGGGGTAGTCCTATGCATTGTGCATGGTTTACTTAAATAAAACTTAAAAATAGAGTGAATAACCAAGATTTCTTGCCGATACTCTAATAAAAAAGAAATCTATTCAATGAATAGGATAAGATCCATTGAGTTCTCTTCGCATTCCTTTGTGAAAGAGTAGAATGAGAAAGCTAATGAATCTTAAACCCATTGATAAAAAGAAAAAAAAGAGGATAAATAATATAGTATAGTTAGGGAATAAAAGAGGATTTGGGGATAGAGGGACTTGAACCCTCACAACTTATAAAGTCGATGGATTTTCCTTTTACTAGAAATTTCATTGTTGTCAGTATTGACATGTAGAATGGGACTCTCTCTTTGTCCTCGTCCGATTAATCCACTTTTTTAAAGATCTCGAAAACTTTGAATTTGAATTGAAGAATTTGATTATTCAATATTCGATTGGAGTGGATTCACAATAATGAAAAAAAATTATGATATGAGTTTTTATGAGTTTTTTATTTCATAATCATTATCATTTCTAATTTCATTTTTAAAAAAAGATAAAGAACCTATATTATAATTGTAATATAATATGAGTTCTGTGATTAATCGTTTGCTATGTCAGTATCTATACGTGTTTATTAAATGTATAAGGTATAAAACCCCTCTTTCTCTAATTTAGAATTAGAAGGAATTCCACTAACAACACAACGTAATTAACTCGATTCGTTAGAACAACTTCCATTGAGTCTCTGCACCTATCCTTTTCCTTTGTATTCTAGTTCGAGAACCCCTTGTTTTCTCAAAACACGGATTTGGCTCAGGATTGCCCTTTTTTAATTCCAGGGTTTCTCTGAATTTGGAAGTTACCACTTAGCAGGTTTCCATACCAAGGCTCAATACAATCAAGTCCGTAGCGTCTACCGATTTCGCCATATCCCCATTTCCCTCTTCTTTGAGACCAGGATTCCTTGTGTAATTTCATCCATCTCTTAGTTTTTTTTGAATCATTGAGTTCATCACTCAACGTAGTCTAGCAGTTCAGTTCGACTCTATTTGAGAGACCTCGCTTGCTTATTGCAATTCAGAATTGAATTGATTCTATCCTTGATGTATTTGCAATTCAATCCGAATCAATATATCCAAAAGTTTTTATCTCCCCCACCTCCCGTCTTACTTTTTTATAGTATTCAAAATTATACTATAACGCTTGATATTTATTCTTTTTTTCTAATCAGAATTAGCAATTTTATTTACTCTAACTCTATGTTCCCCTTAGTGAAATATTAATCCTCAAATTATTAACAAATAATAAAGTCTATAATGATCGAATGAAAATACCAATAAATTCTATAATTTTATTTTTTAATATCCTATAGTTAAGCATATCAAGCTAACTTTATCTTTAAGAAGTTTTAGTATTTTTTTATTTTTATAAGTATAACTTCAAATTTAGAACTAGTTAATAGCTAAGATCAATAACTAATATCTGAGATTTTACGGATTTCCTATACTATACCTATTTCTATTTGTTACACTATTTCCGTTATGTAAGCCCACTTAGCTCAGAGGTTAGAGCATCGCATTTGTAATGCGAGGGTCATCGGTTCAAATTCGATAGTCGCCTTTTTTTTCTCTATCGATGTTCTACGAACAAGAATCTCTTTTTTTCTGAATTAAATGGAGAATCCAGGATCTTTTATGTTTTTTACCTTACAATTTTGCTAGATACAAAACAATAAAATAAATAATATATATAAAAAAATAAAGATTTTGATGAAATTCCATTTTTTGGGGTACTTTAGTTGATTTTACTCTGTTTATCCTGTAGTTTAATTCAGTTTTAATTTCGATGTATTCTGTAATGTAAATACAATGAAATTAATTGTGTAAAATGAAATTTCAATAAAATAAAAAAGGAGTCTTCATGTCCCGTTATCGAGGACCTCGTTTAAAAAAATACGCCGTCTAGGAGCTTTACCAGGACTCACTAGAAAAACACCTAAATCCGGAAGTAATCTTAAAAAAAAATTCAATTCTGGGAAAAAGGAGCAATATCGTATTCGTCTTCAAGAAAAACAGAAATTGCATTTTCATTATGGTCTGACAGAACGACAATTACTTAGATATGTACATATCACTGGAAAAGCAAAAAGGTCAACAGGCCAGGTTTTACTACAATTACTTGAAATGCGTTTGGATAATATCCTTTTTCGATTGGGTATGGCTTCAACCATTCCTGGGGCCCGCCAATTAGTCAACCATAGACATATTTTAGTTAATGGTCGTATAGTCAATATACCAAGTTTTCGTTGCAAACCCAGAGATATTATTACTACGAAAGATAACCAAAGATCAAAAGGTCTGGTTCAAAATTATATTGCTTCATCGGACCCGGGGAAATTGCCAAAGCATTTGGCGATTGACACGTTGGAATATAAAGGACTAGTAAATAAAATCCTAGATAGGAAGTGGGTCGGTCTCAAAATAAATGAGTTGTTAGTTGTAGAATATTACTCTCGTCAGACTTGAACTTAACGAAAAAAGGAAAGGTTCATAGAATTTTCTTCCCCTTCCCCTTTCCCCGAACTAAATCGCCCTAAGACCATTACCATTAATTCGTATTTTCCCATCAACTAGCTAAAATTGATTAACCCTAGGATTAGGATCCTTTTTTTCTTTTTTCCTCTATGTGTATTTTACATACCACAGTAATTTGCTATAGAGAATTTCTAATTTCTATTAAGTCAAAATAAGATAATATAAGATATTATATTATTGCTGGAAAAAATTGTTATTTGATTTGATACATTGTGATCCTTAAAGTTGATGAATTAATAAAAACGGAAAGAGAGGGATTCGAACCCTCGGTAAACAAAAGTCTACATAGCAGTTCCAATGCTACGCCTTGAACCGCTCGGCCATCTCTCCTACATAACTTATTATGGAAAATAAACTGAGTGAATAGCGAGTTTTCTTATTCCTGCAGTACAGGTACAACCGCAACCACTCGGGGGTTCCATAGTTCTATTGGAAAAATTCCTTTTGATCTAAGTGGAAGGATACAAGATTTTTTACTAGAAATTGCGCTCGCTATAAAATAAAAGTTTTAATTTGGGTTTTCCCGCAACTAAAGAAAAAGAAAATGGAAGAATTCTTCTTATTGCATAATAAAATAAAATAAAGAAACCTTAGAATTCCGTTTGCATAAGATACGCTACACCATACTATCGAAATCAAAAATAGGGTATGAGACAATTAATAAAATAACTTTGAAAACATGAAATAGTTGATAACATAAGTTGTTGTTTAGAAATAGGAAAGTGGAATGAAATCCAGTCTTAGTCAAATATTTCATATCTCTTCGTGTCCAAGCAGAAGGAAAAGGATACAATTTGAGCTGAGCGGAAAATCCATATCTCTCTTATCCATTTAAAGCATATGGATTTAGAGTAGAGCATATGGATCAATTTATTTATAATTATAAGAATCGAATGTGTTTGTTTTTATGTTATTTTGTGAAGGAATGAAAACAATTCTATATAGAATGGGTTGGGAATTATGCCTAGATCCCGTGTAAATGGAAATTTCATTGATAAGACCTCCTCAATTGTAGCCAATATTTTATTGCGAATAATTCCGACAACTTCAGGAGAAAAAAAGGCATTTACTTATTATAGAGATGGTGCGATTTGACTCTTTTTTTTGCTTTTTTTAGCCCTACCTATACCTCAGTCTTACGAAAAAGAGAAGGGGTTGGCATAGAGAGAACCAAATTTGTAAAGCAAACAAACCCACGCTTCGGGAAGGTGAGGCGAACTAACAATTCCTTCTGTCGTGTATCCTCGATTGATGCGGCTTCAGATACTTCAATTGTAGATTTGAGTATTGAGCGAAAGGTTACACCTACAGGATATGGTATGGTATGGATTACAGGCCAATCCTACTCTATTAGTATCCATAGGCAGCATAGGGGATAAAAGCACTACACCTAGAAATAGGAATCAACAAGAGAAAAACTTTGTTAGAAATTACCCCTTTCCTCATCGGTATCAGGGCTGGGAAGAATGGTTGGGATAACAAACAACCATCAAGTTTGTACTTTGGATACCCCTATAACCATCAAAGATCGTTGAAGTAGCTAATTCCTCTAAATAGGAGGCGTTGAGAACAAAGAAATTATTGGAGCTATCGTTTTCCTCTAGCATTAATGGAATTCATTGGTGTTAAGAAAAACCTCTTGTGGGATGGTTGGCTAGAGATTTCTTGGAAAAATACCAGCCCCTTTCGGTTCATAATGAGACGGGACTAATTCTATTTTGATTCTATAGATTATTTCGGTTAGTACTATTATGTACAGAAGGGAGGAGCCGTATGAGATGAAAACCTCATGTACGGTTTTGGAACGAAGATTTTTTGAATAGAATGAACGACCGTAACGGATGTTGGCTCAATCTGAAGGAAATTATGTGGAAGCTTTGCAAAATTATTATGAAGCTACGCGACTAGAAATCGATCCCTATGATCGAAGTTATATACTCTATAACATAGGCCTTATACACACAAGCAATGGAGAGCATACAAAGGCTTTGGAATATTATTTCCGGGCACTAGAACAAAACCCCTTCTTACCGCAAGCTTTTAATAATATGGCCGTGATCTGTCATTACGTGCGACTATCTCCACTATAGAAAGAAAAAAAATAGAGGATCAAATTTTCTAGTAAATACTAGAAAAAAAGGGCTTTCTACATAGGGATCGTAAAAACAACGATTTTTCCCTATCAGCTGTAGGAAGGAAGGACACTTCACGAGAATCAAAAAACGAAGAAAGTATGGCCTATACTACTACTCTATGGATAAAGTTTCTCAAATTGATAGAGAAAGCACCGTAAAGATCAATTAGTGAGCGACTGGGTCGATACAACTAAAAAAAACTGCTTACTTATCCCATGATATGGGGCAAAATTTAGGAATCCGCTTATGTAATAGAGTCGATCCACTAAGGGATTAAGCAGCGGTGTTGTATCAGATCCCAAAGATAGTAAGTTCTTTTTTCTTTCTTATGGTATGGAAAAAAGTCTTTTTCAAGGATTCTATAGAGATTTCATATATGAAACCAGGATAGTTACCTTTCAGAAAATTTGAACGAAGGCTCTATATCTATCTATGCTTCATTCTTCTGAAGGTGGGAAAAAAGATCAAACTGATTATTGATAAAAATTAGGGTATGAAACTTAGGTAATTAATTTCTTCTGCTTAGACCCAAGAACAAATTGGATCGATTTTTGATAAATCGAATTCAGTTAAGGTAGGGGAAATTCAGATAGCAATTTCTGAGCCGTATGAGGTAGGAAACTCTCAAGTACGGTTCTACGGGAAGGAACTTCCTATTCCGACCGAGGAGAACATGCCATTCTACAGGGTGATTCGGAAATTGCGGAAGCTTGGTTTGATCAAGCTGCTGAATATTGGAAACAAGCTAGAGCGCTTACTTCGGGAAATTATATTGAAGCACAGAACTGGTTGAAGATTACGAAGCACTTTGAATTTGAATAAGACCATGCTCCTTATTTTTCATAAAATGGGTGGTTTGGTTGTTGATCCATTAATCAAATAAATTAGGTCGTAAGATCGAATCAAGAATTTCATTATATCCATTTCTTAGACCTTCTATTTTATATGATATTTCATAAGAATAAACCATAGGGATAGGGTCTAGAATAGAAGTAATAAAGTGAATAAAAAGAGGGGGCAATCTAAATATTGCTAATATATTAGGACCATCTTATTAATAATTCTAATGAGTTATCTTGGAATTTAGAATCAAATAAAAAACCCTATATTATGCTCAAGGAAAGTAGATATAGATAGGAACTTATGCCTTAAAAAAAATACACTAGAAAAATACACTAGTTTCTTAAATTAAAAATAAAAAATATTTTTTTCTTACGTCGAGAAATATTTGTTTTTCAAGATAAACAATGTCCGTTAGGCACCTAATCTTTATGTCATAATAGACCCGAACACTTGCCTTGGATTGACTTCAATATATAATTGCTCCAGTGAATAACTAAAAAAAAATGGAAGGATGTTAGATAGTAAAGAAAAGAACTAATCACAATATCTATCTTTCAATATCTATCTTTCAAAATCTATCTTTCAAAAAATATATATATCTTTCAAAGATTCACTAAAAAGACAGTTGGCGGGTCTCTTTGTGTGTCTTGTCCGGAAAGAGGAGGACTTAATGATTATTCGTTCGCCGGAATCAGAAGTAAAAATTGTTGTGGATAGGGATCCTGTAAAAACATCTTTTGAGGAATGGGCCAGACCCGGCCATTTCTCAAGAACACTAGCTAAGGGCCCTGATACTACCACTTGGATCTGGAACCTACATGCTGATGCTCACGATTTCGATAGTCATACTGGTGATTTGGAGGAGATTTCTCGAAAAGTCTTTAGTGCTCATTTCGGGCAACTTTCCATTATCTTTCTTTGGTTGAGTGGCATGTACTTTCATGGCGCCCGTTTTTCCAATTATGAAGCATGGCTAAGTGATCCTACTCACATTGGACCCAGTGCTCAGGTAGTTTGGCCTATAGTAGGGCAAGAAATATTGAATGGTGATGTAGGCGGGGGTTTCCGAGGAATCCAAATAACCTCTGGTTTTTTTCAGCTTTGGCGAGCATCTGGAATAACTAGTGAATTACAACTCTATTGTACTGCAATTGGTGCATTGATTTTTGCAGCGTTAATGCTTTTTGCTGGTTGGTTCCATTATCACAAAGCCGCTCCCAAATTGGCCTGGTTCCAAGATGTAGAATCCATGTTGAATCACCACTTAGCGGGATTATTAGGACTTGGGTCTCTTTCTTGGGCGGGGCACCAAATTCATGTATCTTGACCAATTAACCAATTTCTTGACGCTGGGGTGGATCCTAAAGAGATACCACTTCCTCATGAATTTATCTTGAATCGGGACCTTTTGGCTCAACTTTATCCTAGTTTTGCCGAAGGAGCAACCCCTTTTTTCACTTTAAATTGGTCCAAATACGCAGAATTTCTGACTTTTCGCAGAGGACTAGATCCAGTAACCGGTGGTCTCTGGATGACCGATATTGCGCACCATCATTTAGCTATTGCTATTCTTTTCCTAATCGAGGTCATATGTATTGGACCAATTGGGGTATTGGCCATGGACTTAAAGATATTTTGGAGGCTCACAAGGGCCCATTTACAGGACAAGGCCATAAGGGTCTTTATGAAATCTTAACAACGTCATGGCATGCTCAATTATCTCTTAACCTAGCTATGCTAGGCTCTACAACCATTGTTGTAGCTCATCATATGTATTCTATGCCTCCCTATCCATACCTAGCTACTGACTATGGTACACAACTTTCCTTGTTCACACACCACATGTGGATTGGCGGATTTCTAATAGTCGGTACTGCTACACATGCAGCAATTTTTATGGTAAGAGACTATGATCCAACTACTTGATACAACGATCTATTAGATCGCGTCCTTAGACACCGCGATGCAATCATATCCCACCTTAACTGGGTATGTATATTTCTAGGTTTTCACAGTTTTGGCTTGTACATTCATAATGATATCATGAGTGCTTTAGGCCGTCCACAAGATATGTTTTCGGATACTGCCATACAATTACAACCTATCTTTGCTCAATGGGTACAAAATATCCATGCTACTGCGCCTGGCGTAACAGCTCCTGGTGCAACAACAAGTACTAGCTTAACGTGGGGAGGCGGCGAGTTAGTAGCAGTAGGTGGCAAAGTGGCTTTGTTACCTATTCCATTAGGAACCGCAGATTTTTTAGTCCATCACATTCATGCATTTACCATACATGTGACTGTATTAATACTTTTGAAAGGTGTTTTATTTGCTCGGAGTTCCCGTTTGATACCCATAAAGCAAATCTAGGTTTTCGCTTTCCTTGCGATGGGCCTGGCCGAGGGGGAACATGTCAAGTATCCGCCTGGGATCATGTTTTCTTAGGTTTATTCTGGATGTACAATGCAATTTCGGTAGTCATTTTCCATTTCAGTTGGAAAATGCAGTCGGATGTTTGGGGTACTATAAGTGATCAAGGGGTGGTAACTCATATTACAGGGGGAAACTTTGCACAGAGTTCCATTACGATTAATGGGTGGCTTCGAGATTTCTTGTGGGCACAGGCATCGCAAGTCATTCAGTCTTATGGTTCTTCATTATCTGCATATGGTCTTTTTTTCTTAGGTGCTCATTTTGTCTGGGCCTTCAGTTTAATGTTTTTATTCAGCGGCCGTGGTTATTGGCAAGAACTCATTGAATCTATCGTTTGGGCTCATAACAAATTAAAAGTTGCTCCTGCTACTCAGCCTAGAGCCTTGAGCATTATACAAGGACACGCTGTAGGAGTAACCCATTACCTTCTGGGTGGAATTGCCACGACATGGGCATTCTTCTTAGCGAGAATTATTGCAGTAGGATAGTGGCTAGGAGGATTTGAAAGGCATTATGGAATTAAGATTTCCCAGGTTTAGCCAAGGATTAGCTCAGGACCCCACTACTCGTCGTATTTGGTTTGGTATTGCTACCGCACATGATTTCGAAAGTCATGATGATATTACTGAAGAACGTCTTTATCAGAACATTTTTGCTTCTCACTTTGGGCAATTAGCAATAATCTTTCTATGGACGTCCGAAAATCTGTTTCATGTAGCTTGGCAAGGAAATTTTGAATCATGGATACAGGATCCTTTACACGTAAGACCTATTGCTCATGCGATTTGGGATCCTCATTTTGGTCAACCCGCTGTGGAAGCCTTTACTCGAGGAGGTGCTGCTGGTCGAGTGAATATTGCTTATTCTGGAGTTTATCAGTGGTGGTATACAATAGGATTACGCACCAATGAGGATCTTTATACTGGAGCTCTTTTTCTATTATTTCTTTCTACGCTGTCCTTAATAGCGGGTTGGTTACATCTACAACCCAAATGGAAACCAAGCCTTTCGTGGTTCAAAAACGCGGAATCTCGTCTCAATCATCATTTGTCAGGACTTTTCGGGGTAAGTTCTTTGGCTTGGACAGGACATTTAGTTCATGTTGCTATTCCCGCATCCAGGGGGGAGTACGTTCGATGGAATAATTTCTTTGTATTACCCTATCCCCAGGGGTTGGGACCCCTTTTGACGGGTCAATGGAATCTTTATGCCCAAAACCCTGATTCGAGTAATCATTTATGTGGTACCGCTCAAGGAGCCAGAACTGCCATTCTAACTCTTCTTGGGGGATTCCATCCACAAACACAAAGTTTGTGGCTGACCGATATGGCTCACCATCATTTAGCTATTGCATTTATTTTTCTCATTGCCGGTCACATGTATCGAACTAACTTCGGAATTGGGGACAATATTAAAGATCTTTTAGAAGCGCATACTCCTCCAGGGGGTCGATTAGGGCGTGGGCATAAGGGCCTTTATGACACAATCAACAATTCGATTCATTTTCAGTTAGGTCTTGCTCTAGCTTCTTTAGGGGTTATTACTTCCTTAGTAGCTCAACATATGTACTCTTTACCTCCTTATGCATTCATAGCACAAGACTTTACTACTCAAGCTGCTTTATATACTCATCACCAATATATTGCAGGGTTCATCATGACAGGGGCTTTTGCTCATGGAGCTATTTTTTTCATTAGGGATTACAATCCGGAACAGAATGAGGATAATGTATTGGCAAGAATGTTAGACCATAAAGAAGCTATCATATCTCATTTAAGTTGGGCTAGCCTCTTTCTAGGATTCCATACCTTGGGCCTTTATGTTCATAACGATGTCATGCTTGCTTTTGGTACTCCAGAAAAGCAAATCTTGATCGAACCTTTATTTGCCCAATGGATACAATCTGCTCATGGCAAGACGACATATGGGTTCGATATACTCTTATCTTCAACGAATGGCCCCGCTTTCAATGCGGGTCGAAGCCTATGGTTGCCCGGATGGTTGAATGCTGTTAATGAGAATAGTAATTTTCTTTTCTTAACAATAGGACCTGGGGATTTCTTGGTTCATCATGCTATTGCTCTAGGTTTGCATACAACTACATTGATTTTAGTAAAGGGCGCTTTAGATGCACGCAGTTCCAAATTAATGCCGGATAAAAAGGATTTTGGATATAGTTTTCCTTGTGACGGCCCAGGGCGCGGCGGTACTTGTGATATTTCTGCTTGGGACGCATTTTATTTGGCAGTTTTCTGGATGTTAAATACCATTGGGTGGGTTACTTTTTATTGGCATTGGAAACATATCACATTATGGCAGGGCAACGTTTCACAATTTAACGAATCCTCCACTTATTTGATGGGATGGTTAAGAGATTACCTATGGTTAAACTCTTCACAACTTATCAATGGATATAATCCTTTTGGGATGAATAGTTTATCGGTATGGGCGTGGATGTTCTTATTTGGACATCTTGTTTGGGCTACTGGATTTATGTTCTTAATTTCCTGGCGGGGGTATTGGCAGGAATTAATTGAGACTTTAGCATGGGCTCATGAACGCACACCTTTAGCTAATTTAATTCGCTGGAGAGATAAGCCCGTGGATCTTTCCATTGTGCAAGCAAGATTGGTTGGATTAGCTCACTTTTCCGTGGGTTATATATTCACTTATGCAGCTTTCTTGATTGCCTCAACATCAGACAAGTTTGGTTAATTTAGTTTGTTTTTTTGTACTGTATCAGCACCTAGTTCATTACTCTTGATAGAGAGGGAGGATCTGCCTTTTTAGATTTCTTTTTCTATTTATTTTTCCATCTAGGATTAGAACCGTATACTTGGTAATAATAGCAACAACATATTATGGCAAAAAAAAGTTTGATTCAGAGGGAGAAGAAGCGGCAGAAATTAGAATAGAAATATCATTTGATTCGTCAATCTTAAAAAAAGATAAGAAGCAAAGTTTCTCCCTTGAGTTTGAGTGAAAAAACTAAAATGCGAGAAAAATTGCAATCCCTACCGCGTAATAGTGCACCTACACGCCTTCATCGACGTTGTTTTTTGACCGGAAGACCTAGAGCTAACTATCGACATTTTTGGCTATCCGGACACGTACTTCGAGAAATGGTTTATGAATGTTTGTTACCGGGTGCAACAAGATCCAGTTGGTAAGGATAAAATACCCTTTCGTATTTGTATGGATTTCTGGAATTGATAATCATAGAGGAGCCCTCTTTACCATTTTGTATAAATGGACTATTCTATTTGTATAGATATTGGTAGAGGGGCGTATCCAACCCTCTTTTATCCACTAGTTACCCCTCTTTAGTTTAAGAGTATAGAGCAGTTTGGTAGCTCATAAGGCCCATAACCTTGGGGTTGCGGGTTCGATTCCCACTACCGGCTCCATACTCCTTTATGATATATGCATGATATAATATATACATCATGCATTTGTATCTGGATTTTTTGATTTCCTAAAAGAGTTTTGGTCTAACAGTTTTTTCTCGGAAGAAGAAAAATAAATAAAAGAAAGAATAAAATATGAAAGAAAAGCGTCCATTGTCTAATGGATAGGACAGAGGTCTTCTAAACCTTTGGTATAGGTTCAAATCCTATTGGACGCAATCTTATTTCTATCTATTCTTTAAATAACTATACTAAACTAAAAACAAAGAAAACTTTCTTGCATGATTCAAATGAAAAATCTTTCTCAACGATTCCTATTCTACTAACAAGAGTAGACATGCAAAATTTATTTGTTACTGAAGAGAAAACCGTTCCAGCTGTTCCTGAATAGCTTTCTTCAAAAGGATTTCCGCTTGCTCGGTGAATTTCTTGGAATTGAGGTTTAGTATCTTTTAGATGTTTACGTAACTCATCCAGAAATTTATTTACCTGTTCAATTTCTAACGAATCAAGATATCCTCTTGTTCTGGTATAAATAGTAGCTATCTGCTCTTCCACTGGGAGAGGATTTGCCTGGGATTGTTTAAGCAATTCCCTTAATCGTCGACCCCTTGCCAATTGATTCTGACTTGTTTTATCGAGACCAGAGGCGAATTGTGCAAAGGCTTGTAACTCTGCGAATTGAGCTAGTTCCAATTTTGATTTGCCAGCTACTTGTTTCATGGCTTTAATTTGAGCCGCGGATCCTACTCTGGAAACAGAAATACCCACATTAATAGCGGGTCGAATTCCGGCATTGAATAGATCCGCAGATAAGAATATTTGTCCATCTGTAATGGAGATTACATTAGTAGGAATATAGGCGGAAACGTCTCCAGATTGAGTCTCAACTATTGGTAAAGCGGTCATACTTCCTTCGCCTAAAAGAGAATTTAATTTAGCGGCTCTTTCTAAAAGGCGTGAATGCAAATAAAAAACATCCCCTGGATAAGCCTCACGGCCGGGAGGTCTTCTTAATAGAAGGGACATTTGGCGATAAGCTTGTGCCTGTTTGGAGAGATCATCATAAATTATTAAAGTATGCCGTTCGCGGTACATAAAATACTCAGCCAGGGCTGCTCCCGTATAAGGAGCGAGGTATTGTAATGTAGCAGGTGAATCCGCCATTTCAGCTACTACAATAGTGTATTCCATGGCCCCCTCCTCATGGAAAGTAGTTACTACTTGAGCTACGGAGGATGCTCTTTGATCGATAGCTACATAAACACATATTACACCTTGCCCTTTTTGATTGAGAATTGTATCTGTGGCTACTGCTGTTTTGCTAGTCTGTCTGTCCCCAATAATTAACTCTCGCTGACCGCGCCCTATAGGGATCATCGAATCGATAGCAATAAGCCCTGTTTGAAGAGGTTTGTATACGGAACGCCTGGAAATTATACTTGGAGCAGTAGATTCAATTAAGCGAGATTCGGAAGCTATAATTTCGCCTTTCCCATCAATAGGTTTAGCCAGAGCATTTACAACACGACCCAAGTAAGCCTCACTCACGGGTATCTGAGCAATTCTTCCTGTTGCTTTTACAAAACTTCCCTCTTGTATCATCAACCCATCGCCCATTAATACAATCCCAACATTTTTGTATTCCAAATTCAGAGCAATACCCCTAGTACCTTCTGCAAATTCGACTAATTCACCTGACATTATTTCACCAAGACCTATAATACGAGCAATCCCATCCCCCACTTGAACTACGCGACCTATATTCTCAATCCCTACTTTCCTATTATATTGTTCAATACGTTCGCGGAGAATTTTATGAATTTCGTCGACTCAAAGGGTTGCCATTAGTGTTTCTTGACTCTTTTTTTGGAAGCAAGGGGAAAAATAATGCCTAAATTCTAAACGAAAGTAGAAGTTCAAGGCCTAATTAATTTAATTATCTCTTCCATTCCAGGGACCCGAGAATGCCAATATTAGCACGAATCGTACGGAAATGTAACTCGGTATTCAAACAACTATTCAGAGTTCCTAGAGCTCCTTGTACGGCCTGTTGGAAAACCCGCTGTCGGACCTGATTTATTGCCCTTTGTTTTTCAAAATAAAGGGTTTCGTTTTTAGACTTTTCCAATTGTTCCAAACTAATAGAAGTAGCATTAATCAAATTTGCTTTTTCTCGTTCTATCTCAGAGTATCCATTCATTCGATACTCATCCGCTTCTAGTTCGACTTTCTGTAATCGAATCCGAGATTTTTCGAGTTGCTCAATGGTCCCTCTACGGAATTCTTCTGAATTTCGAATAGTACTCAAGATCCTCTATTTTCGATTATCTAATAAATCTTTTAATGAAAGTAGATTATTTTGTAAGTTTACAACTTTTATGATCTCTTCCCGAACCAAACATGAATCTTTCGATTCATTTGGCTCTCACGCTCCTTATTTTTTTTATAGCTATTTCCATATCTTTTTTTTAAGTAATGAGCCTATCCTCTATCTTCTTTTTTATGTTTATATTTCAATATACCGAAACCTATATAAGACTAGATAAATATTAAGAGGACTCTTCCGCCTAGATAAAAATATATCATGGTCAGCAAAGTTGTTTCTTTATTTTTATTTGCCCTCTTTAATAATTTCAATTTCATTAAGAAAAACTAACTAAATAAATGGAAAATGAAAATTAATAGAATTCTTTTTTTTCTTCAAATCCAAAAAATTTCTCTTTTTTATACATAGGTCGTCGATTCGGCATTGGTTAAAAAAGGGCAGGGTGCCCCCTTTTTTTCTAGTAAATAGTTCAAACCATTTTATCGATATGAGTGTTCTATATCAGATAAATTTTACATTAGCTATTTCCCGTTTAAATTCGGTACTAATACTAATATAGTTGTAGAAAGAGTACCTCTTTTTGCCTGGACTTCAAGCAGTTTAGCTTTAACCATGTTAATGGTCTCACATTCTTGGTTTATAGAGAATAAAAGTTGATTTACCAATGAGTCGTGAAATGCTATGGTTCTTCCATATGATTTCTGAATTTATTCAGAAGTAATTCGTCGAGATCGTGCACCCTTTTCTTATTTATCTGAAAAATACTAAAAAATATTATAAAGTGCAGCCGGATAGATCCAATCTATTATTGAAATAGACAACTCGCACACACTCCCTTTCCAAAAAAAATCAAAACACCAACCACTACAGTTAGATTTATTAGATTTGTTGCTAAAATATCGGTATTAAGCCCGAAACTGCCAGCGGATGGCCAGTGAGCTAAAAAAACGAAAGAATGGGTTACATTTTTCATATGCTCTCCTCTTATAGATAGGACGAACAAAGAACAAAGTTTTTCGATCACTTACTTCGCTCGCCCTTTTTTGATCGGTTTTTTAATGCAAATAGATTCAATCTAGTAATTTCTTTTAGATTAAGTCTTACGTCTTGTTTGACCGGTGAAAGACTTCCTTTGTTGAAATGTTCTGTTCCCAAAATTCCTAAAATAAAAGGAAAAAACTTTCCACTTTCCTAAACTAAGGACGGGAAATAAGAAGGTGAGCATATCTTCTAAATTAATAATACTCAACTCAGCCCTTCCTAGAATGGGGTATTATCTATCCCGATAAATAGATAATTCCAGGAGTAATAAATATGAGTAAATTAAATAAAGTATTGATATAATTGGAATTGCGGAAGCAAATACCAATTTACTAAAAAAGAAAAAAGTATCTAATCGAAATCGAAAGATTTTTTTTTAAGATTAAACAAAAGGGTTCGCAAATAAAAGCGCTAGTGCCACAACTAGTCCATAAATTGTTAAAGCTTCCATAAAAGCTAGACTAAGCAATAAAGTACCTCGTATTTTACCTTCTGCTTCTGGCTGTTTCGCAATACCTTCTACAGCTTGTCCTGCAGCAGTACCTTGACCAACTCCAGGTCCAATAGAAGCAAGCCCTACGGCCAATCCAGCAGCAATAACAGAAGCATCAGCAATTAGTGGATTCATGGTGAGTAGTTCCTCGTGTCAAAAAAAAGAAATGGTTAAGGATACAATCAACCAATAAATTATTACTTCTAAGCTCTATTGGGGAGAAGTAAAGTAACTAAAAAGTACAAATTGAAATCAAATTGAAATGATAATGTGAATTGTCCGAACTACATAGAAGGGAATTCCATATCCATATATCGGATTTGATAATGAATCTAACCTAGGAATATATATTATAATATCCTATATATACATTTGTTTCTTCTATTTTGTTTGCATATTTTCTCATTTTCTATTGAATCGGATTCTAATCATTGCTTAAAGTGGAAACCCGCATAAAAGAGGACTCCACTTATAGACATTAAGGATATTATAGTATAGATCTAGCCTGACTCCACCCTCCTTAATGCATATATACTTTGAAAATTCCATAATATAGTCTATTCTATTCTCTCTCCTACAACTCTAGGCTATATATTCATACGCATTTCTAACTATTTTTTTGCAACCAAGCAGATTATCCGGAACCATGCATGAATTGAGCTAAGCTGCAAAAAAATACTATTTCCAAAAATAGTCAATTCAATGATGACCCTCCATGGATTCACCTATATAGGCTGCGGCTAATGTTGCAAAAATAAGAGCTTGAATACCGCTTGTAAATAATCCAAGAAACATGACCGGTATAGGGATTACAAAGGGGACTAAAGAAACAAGAACAACAACGACTAATTCATCCGCCAATATATTCCCGAAAAGTCGAAAGCTAAGTGATAATGGTTTTGTGAAATCTTCTAGGATGTTAATTGGTAAAAGGATTGGAGTTGGTTTAATATATTTCTCGAAATAGCTCAATCCTTTTTTGCTAAGACCAGCATAAAAATATGCCGCTGACGTGAGTAAAGCTAAAGCAACAGTAGCATTTATATCATTCGTGGGCGCTGCTAATTCCCCATGGGGTAACTCTATAATTTTCCAAGGTAAAAGAGCACCCGACCAATTCGAAACAAAAATAAAAAGGAACATAGTTCCAATAAAGGGAACCCAGGGACCATATTCTTCTCCAATCTGAGTTTTGCTCAAGTCTCGAATAAACTCAAGGACATATTCAAAAAAATTCTGACCGTCGGTCGGGATGGTTTGTGGATTCCGAACAGCTATGACAACTGAACCTAGCAAGATAGTAATTACGACCCAAGAAGTGATGAGTACTTGGGCATGAATTTGGAAACCTCCTATTTGCCAATAGAAGTGTTGGCCTACTTCTACACCCGATATATCGTATAACCCCTTGAGTGTTTTAATGGAACAAGGTATAATATTCATATTGTCCTCTGATAAAAATTGAACTTCAAAAAAGGAATTCTTTTGATTCAACCATCTCTTTCTCAAATCAGCAACTTGAAGTATTAATCTTATATTTAGGATACCAAGAAAGCACATCAGATCATAATATATATCAATACCCTCTAATATATATTAATATTCCCCTTCTTTTTTCTATGCAAAAAAATTCTATGCAAAAAAAAGATATAGTAAAGTAAGTTATTCCATAAATTTACGCAGTTGCCCAAGAATTCACTATATATTCTTAATCAACAATTTCTTATATAGAGAGAACGGCCCTCACAAATTGAAAATACTAATTTGTTAAGAATCAATCGAATTGAAGTCATAGTGTCATCGTTGGCTGGAATCGACATATTCGCGACCCTCATGATGAATATGAGATTGATAATAGTGTTTGCAATAATATTGAAAGTGGGTTTGGAAGAGTGTCAACTTTAGATCCCACATATTTGGAGTATGTTCAATCTTATAATATTTTTGATAAAAGTGGGTTTGGAGAGGTCATGACTTTAGTTAATTTTAATCCTACTATCTTGGAAGCGTGTCAACTTTGCATGCATGTGGATTGTGTTAAGAATATGTTATGTGATAGCTATTTTGTTGAATTTGCCTATGATCCTACCTGTAATTATTACGAGAGAGGAAAATATGGTCATAGAAAATTTTATCTTACTAAATTACCTCTCATCACGTTGAGATTGCTATTGTCTCTTTCTTATTCCTTGCATATGCTAGTTTTTGTTTGCCTTGCAAATTTGTTTGCTTATAATATGCCTATGCATCGGAAGTATGTTAGACTTAGATGTGGTTGTCACGTGTTTCATGATGCTCTCTTTGCGCTTCAATTCTTGTCTTTCATGTGAGCATCATTAAAATTATCAATGCGTAGCTAAAAGTCTTTAAAGAAAAGCGCTTGTTGGGAGACAACCCAATATTTTTCCTTGCTGTTATTCAACAAATTTTGCATCTACCTTCTGTTTAGATGTGTTTTCATGTTTTAATTAGTGTTTGTGCTAAGTAGAACCTATAGGATAACCTACACTACAAAAAAAAGACACATCCATAATATTTTGGGCCGAACGAATTTTTTTCTGTCATACTTATGACACTTCTATGATGATAATTGTGACAAAACCTGGTATCATCATAGATGTGGTGGGATGCTACTTCTATGACAAGAAATCATGACAGAAAATGGGCTTTTCGTCTCGGGCGTGCCGAAGACGCAGCTGCATGACATTCTTTGGGCCGTCCATGACGGAAAAACCGTGGAAGAAGCGAGGGCGAGGAAAATTTCGGGGAGTTCCCGGTTATGGTGGGTGGTCAGGGGCCGAGCGATGCGCGTTTCTCTCGTACACATACGCGTGTGTGTGCGAGGCATTGGCTCTAACTGAACCCGAGCGAGGCGTTGGCCTCTAACTGAACCCGAGCGATTGCACTGCAGGCTACGCATTACTGAACCCGAGCGATTGATCGATGGCTGTTAACTAAACCTGATCGAGTGATTCCTTCGCTACTGCTGCTAACTGAAGCCAATCGATGCTGCCTCTTTGGATG
>NW_021310728.1:35608-64959 GCF_002162155.2 Triticum dicoccoides
TTGGCGTTGCCTCTGGATGAACAGGACTCCGATCGATCGAGCCAGTTGGGGCTGGATGAATAGGACCCCGTGGAGGGCTGGATGAACATGACGACCCCGTGGAGGGCTGGATGGATAGTAGACAGTGGAGGGGGTGGATGAACAGGAGCCCGTGGAGGGGTGGTTGAACAGGAGCCCGTGGAAGGGTGGTTGAACAGTAGCTGGTGGAGTAGCATGCGGTGGAGGCTGGATGAACAGGAGCCCGTGGAGGCTGGAGGAGGTCGACGGTGGATGAACAGTAGTCCGTGGAGGCTGGAGGAGGTCGATGGTGGAGATGAACAGTATCCCGTGGAGTCCTGTTTTGCGGTACGCCACACCCCTCCCGATGAATAGAACCCCCGTTTCGATCGTAGCGCTCCAACACAAGTCCGTTTCGTCCGTTTTGCAGTACACCACACCCCTCCCGATCAACAGGACCCCTGTTTTGACCGTAGGAGGCCCGTTTCCTCCGTTTTGCGGTACACCAGACCCCTCCCAATGAACAGGATCCCGTTTCGAACATGGCCGATCGAACACAAGGCCGTTTCCTTCGTTCTGCGGTACGCCAGGCCTCGTTTCCATCGCCTGTTCCATCCAAGCCCTCCAGATGAACACGACGACGCATTCCGTTTCGACCCAGTCAGTTGGCTCCCCATGAACACGGCAATGACGCTATTTCTCCGTTCCGACCCAGCCATGTACACGAGCCCTGGCCGTACGTATGCGCGAGTAGGCGTTCGAGACCCCGCCCGTATGTACACATACGTGGCCGTATTTTCTTTCTTGCACACTGACCGCTGTACGTACGAGTACATGGTACGTGCGCGCCTCTACTACAACACGTACGTGCCTCTACTACGACACGTGCACGCCTCTACATCCACCAGTATGTACGTACACGTTCGCGATCAGAATGACAACGCTACGTACGCTTTGACCAGGTGGGTCCCGACTGTCAGACACTTCCTTGCATGCGAAGATGTAGCTGGTGGGTCCCAGCAGTCAGGGGGGCGAATCATTTTTTTCAGACGCACTTCCTTGTGTGCGAAGATGTAGCTGGTGGGTCCCAGCAGTCAGGGGGAAACGTTTTTTCACGAATTACAGTGGCCCGTCCGGTGGTCCCAGCTGAGGTGGAGGAATCATTATTTTCCGCGTAATAAGGAGGCACTTCCTTGCTGCGGTCGTGGACCCAGCTGTCAGCCTCTCCACGTACAGTCCACGTCCGATGGAAGTTGTTCCTTGACCACGTTGACCACGCCGCGCCGAGAGCACCACGGCGGTGGACGACGGCGAGGCCTAGGAAGGGGACGACGCAGAGCCGGGGAAGACGCGGTAGTGGATGCACATGCGGAGAGGAGTACGAGGGTTCACTGGTTCGGCTGCAGTGTGAGGCTGTCGTCGCCGCAGAATAACAGGGGTTGTGGGTGAGTGGAGGGATGGCCTGGCCAGCAGTGGGAGTAGTAGGGAGCGGTGAGGCCTCCGCGGCAGCACAGCCGACCACGGGAGGCAGGAGCAGGCGGCACGACCGGTGCTGCTTTGGGCGGCTGGATCAAGAAGACCAGAGGTTGAAGAAGCACGACGGCTGTTGGATGGACATCATAATGTCACTGCAGCTAGAATCGTTTATATTGACTAAGTTGACAAAGCCCTTGGTACGTCAACTTAGTAGGCCCATAGGTCAGCTTCCAAAATGTTGCGCCCCAGATGTCAGGGGGAGGAATCATTTTTTTGGGGGGAGGGGGGTGAAGATAGAATATTCGAGATTGAAGAAGAAGCACGTCATCCGTTGGATGGACATCCAACGGCCACTGCTGGTAGAACCATGTGTTGACTATAAGTTGACAAAGCCTTGCATACGCGTCAACTCTCTTTTTTTAGGGGATGCATCAACTTAGTAAGGCCAAAAGTGTGTGGCAGAGAACTTATAGGCCATTTGAGATTTGTAAGAATGTGCAACCCATTTTTGAATTCTAATGGAATTTACTACAGCCCATTTACAGTTTGTTAAAAGTACAACCCATTTCAACCAACCGTTCAAAAAAGAATTCAATAAAATTTCCCACATTTTGATGGGATCCGAAATATTTTTATGCCGAAATTTCTAGTCAGATTAAATACAATTTCAATATAAATTTATATTACGTAAAAATCCAACGAAACATTGCGCTTGCAACAATTAATGAAATTAAAATTTTCAATATCCAAAAATAATATTTTATAAAGTAAATACGTGTTTGGTGCATTTTTTTATAGTTACTGCCCTGTTTTTATAATTACATCCCATTTATTATTTCTTAAAGCCCATTTTCTTGTTAAGCCTAATGCATCCCTCCTAGGAAAGATTTGTAGCCCAGTGGGGCAGAGAATAACAACTTGACCTTGCCTGGGTATTCCTAAAAAAAGTATAGCTGGGCTAGCCATTTTCAGCTTGAAAAAAATTAATATCTGGGCTGGATATCTGGCCTGGGCTAGACGGGCCACAACCCGCCCAGTTAATACCTGCAGCGATGTTTTCATTGTTGTTCAGAGGAGAAAAATTAATATCTGGGCTAAACTTCAAAAAACTCTGCAGTGCTCACACCTCAAAAACACAAATACTGCTCGAGCTGCTTGGTCCCAGCTGTCGGCCGCTTCTTGTGCAATTCTCTCATTTATTGACTACTCCCTCCTTTCCGGTTTATAGTGCTCAATTCAAAAATCTCACCAGTCAAGGTAGATGGCGAGTGGTGGAATACTTTTTGTAGTTTTGCAAAAGCACCTAATTAATGCTCTTGTTATCCTCAAAAAATCATGTTTATCAATGCATTAATTGCAATGCATGCATGCATAAAGTACATGCATTGGTCAATTTTCTTTTAGTACTTGCATGCAATGATTTAATGCACCTTGAAATCTGAACATGTGATGGAAAACAATCAAATTGAGCCTTACAAAATGGAAAAACTAAAATTTTGAGATAAGCCCTATAAACCGGAAAGGAGGGAGTACATAGGTTGACAATGGTGTGGGACCGTGATGTCAGGAAACCAAGAGGAAGCAAAATAAATTATATATATATATATATATATATATATATATATATATATATATATATATATATAATAAGGAGGCACTTGCGTACGTTAGGCTATGGCCCTGGTGGGTCCCCATTGTCATCCTCTCCAAGTAAAGTCATCTCCTCGTCCGCGCGCGCTTTCCGCCCGAAACAGTCAGCGCTGCCCCCTCGCTTCCTGGTGCAGGCGATTGCTCCGCCTTCAAACGACACAAGTGCCGTCCGTCCGTCCATCTGCCGCCCACATTAATGATATACGGTTGCCGAGGCGGCTACTCCGGCGCCACACGTCCGTCCCTCCGCCGCCCACCATTGCTATATAAACTGCTGCGCCGGCCATAGTCGCAGTCATCCGCATCCATTCCCTTTCTCTTGTCCACACCACTACTACCCACCATGGTTTTCTCGCGCCCTAGCGCTCTTCAGGACGGGCGGACGACGGACCACAAGGAGATGGCAGTCATTGCTACCGACCGGCTGGCCGGCAGGCAGCCGGAGGACGACGACGTCCCAATGGAGAACATAGTAGTCGATGATCCGGCGCCAACCCCCTCCTCCGCGCCATCCTCGCCGGTGCATTGCACCATGACCATCGGCGAGGCCCGTGCCCAATATATGGACATGGTGAGGCAGATGCGTGAGGAGTAGTTCTGGGAGGCCCAGGCCGATGCCGCCTACAACCACCATCTCCTCCAGGAGCACCCGCAGGCGGAGGAGCAGATCGCTGCGAAGCGGGCGGAGCAGGAGGCGCTGCTCGACTCGTACCGCTCCACCCGTGAGGGCCGCCTCGAGCGCTGGCGGTACCGCATGCGGGTGGCGGAGGCTGCGGCCGCCTACAAAGAGGGCAATGAAGTGGGCAAGGCGCTGTTTAGTGAGATCGAGGACGAGGTAGAGGACAATGCCAGCTCCGACGAGTGCCCGCTCCGCTGGCGTCGACGAGGCCCTGCTCCATCGAGGCCCCGCGGCGCCAAGAACAAGGCAGAGGACACCGCCGGCTTCGCCGAGGCCCCGCCCCGCCAACAACGAGGCAGAGGACATTGCCAGCTCAGCCAAGGCCCCACCCTACTAGCAACGAGGGGGAGGATTTCCACTGCTCTGCTGAGGCGCCGCCCGCCGGCAATGAGATAGAGGACATCGCCGGCTCCACCGAGGCCCCGCCCCGCTGCCAACGAGGCCGCGCCACACAGAAACCAAGGAAGAGTAGAACACGGTATGTCGCCGCCGCTCGGGTCCAAGCAAGGCCACCGCTGCTATCCTCCGGTTGAAGCCAAGCTAGGAGGGTTGACCATTGACGGCCGGTTAGCTTCTTGGCGGTGACGTGGGGTCAGAGAGCTGTGCTGGAGAAGAACACTGCTTCTACTTAACTGCTGGTGCAGTTGGCTGACTGACACGTGGGCCCAACAGGCCACATGTTAGTTATGCAACTGCACCTGTAGTTAAGTCACTGAAGCTTCTGTTCGGCTTAGCGGGACACAGGTGGGTAGCTTCGGTTAATTAATTATACCTCCAGCGCACCCCTTTTTAGTTGAAGAATGTATGAAATGTAATGAAATCCGGCATGTTTATATGAAATCCGACCGTGTATGAATGAATTTATTTCGATTAGTTTGAATTGTTGTATCACTGGCATTGGATGAACATGCAAAACAATACGTACTAGCATTATTCCCAGGGTGATCACCTCGTTTGCAGCAGTTTCACATGTACTCCCTCCGGTCCTTTCTAGTCTGCATACAAGTTTTGTCTGCAGTCAAAGTATCTCTACTTTGACCAATCTTATACAAAAAACTATGCACTTTCACAATGTGTCAAGTAAAAAGGAACAGAAGGAGTACAAAGAGTTTGAGCAGCTTTTTAGAGTTTCTGTACATTACAATCAAACACACAGGGCTGGAAATTCATAGAGAACATTCAAAACAATCGATGATTATGCATCTCAGCGACTCACATGTCAGAGGCAATATTTACTTCACAACTAAATAATAAAGAAAAAATTGATCGACCCTGCTGACAGCAAAGGGCGTCCCATTCAAAAATATCAAATGCATGACTTGCTAAAATCAATGACCAAAATTTGACAAGGTTGTCCCATTCCAAAATATCAAATGCCTACGATTGTGGAATGGGCAGGGTTTGCCATCAGTTCGGACATTGACATGGCACCTCGTGCTAAATAAACCAGTTGTTCTTTTTGTGCAGTTCCACCAAAATCAACCAAATTCACGCGTAGCTTGTATGATCTCGCCCTTATATGTTACAACGCCTTGAACTTATCGGCACCTCCTTTCTTGTGGTGGAAATGAATGATTCGATGTATTCATGAACATTTTGTGCAGTTCCCATTGAAATCAAGCTGAGCACCCCTGTTTGCACAAATACAAAAAAGTGATTAGTATAAAGCAAACTGTACTATGAATTGACAGTTTAAACAGGCACCTACATGGTCCATGTAGAGCACACTTTTAGAAAAATGGAACTCACCAGAAAGAATCCTAGAATAACATTGTACACGCCCATCACAGCAAAAAATTGAGATTTGTCAGTCCTTCTGAGCTGAAGTTAGTTTGTCTTGTGGGGAGTAATGTAACCACCCTTCAACTGCTCCTTCTGATGAGAAGATAGACAGGGCTTCTTCATCCTGGCATAATCGGAACTAGTCACTTCACGTACTCCATATTCTTCTTCAGAGAAAGATGATCCGATTGTGCAAAGACAAGAGGATTACTAAATGCTAGCATCCCTATTTGCTCGAAAAAAAGGAAAGGAAATATTTAAAACAACACAGATGAAGCACTTCTCAAGGACAATACCACTTTTTCATGATAGTATCTAAACAGTAGCACAACACCAATAGAGATGACAAAGCTCAATCATGTGGATGAAATCAGTGGGCGAGTACCAACCTTTGTCATGAAGCTTATTGTGTAGAGCATACAGATGAAGCACTTCTCCGGAACCATCTGTTGCTATCTACTATGGTGGCCATGCTTACTATATACTCCTCAATTAGTTTAATGTTTCCAACATCTTCTTGTGCAGTTCCACTAAAATATATGGTATCTTCAAAGAAGATCCCTATTTGCACAAGTAGAGATAATTACGTATTACATTAAGAGTGTCATCAAATCAGTGGCAAAACAATTGCTCGTTCCAGCCATAGCAATAAATTAAGATGCAAAACTATATCATTACTTGTGTCATCACAGTTCCAGTGCTTCATTACAGCACCGGGAGTTGATTTTTGTTTTTCCGCTTGTTCTTCCCCTTCATCACTTGGTTCAATAACAGACAAGCTTCGCCTTCAATGTAAGATTTGGCATGTCAATTAGGGAGCAGAAGTATAGCACTAAACAATGACATTAATTTTCTGATGAAAGTGGCAAAATACAGGCCAATAGTTGTGAAATATCCTTATCTTACCTCAATGGGATATTACGGTGCACATACAAATTGGAAGCCTTGTCTCCATTTGTGCAGTTCACAAAAATCAAGCAACATTACCATACAAGTAGCACAACATATGAAAGCACACTGCAGAATCATGTGAAAGAAGGCTAGTACTGACCTCTCATGATGCGGAATTCAAACAACTCACAAGAAGAAGATCTGAACCAAATTTGCCAACATGGATAGGAAGTAAGATCTCCTCTTGTGCAGTTCCACTAAGATCAAGCAATCAAGCAACGTTGTCGGTGTGAAATTTTGGTTGAACTACACAAAACACTCTTAAAACAAAAGTGTTTTGTGCAGTGCAACAAAAGGTCACAATGGCAACGAGGTCAAGTAGATAACCCTGTTTACATAGAGGTGCAAAGGAAACAACTAGTGGTCAATAACGGTGGATGACACATAAGCCAACAAAAAGAAGCACCTACCTTATCTAGATGGGAAAGAAAGCAAGACAGTATCATTTCTCAAATGGTGGCATTGATTAATATTAACATAGAGATTATATTAACAATAAAATTCATTAAACATGTAATTTGCTTTTAACTGTGGCACTGCATCAATTTTCCAGCGGCATTATTAGAGGGTGTTTGTTTACAGGGACATTTTGGTGTAGGGACTAAAGAAACTCCGTGTCAGTCCCATCTAAACCAAGAAGGAGGGACTTTTAGGGACTAAAAGTGGGCATTTTTGGGACTAAAGAAAGAAGACCCTGAGGGAGTCTTTTTGGGACTTTTTCCAACAGTTGCCCCTACCACGCATTGCACCTTGTCTCTATTAGTTCATTACTAGGGGTAAGATGGTATTTTAGCATGTCATTTAATAACCTCTAGTCCATGTTTAGTCCCTGGAACCAAGCATGTAGGGACTAGGGAGTTTGTTTAATCAAACAGGGCCTTAGATTAACAACAACTAAAGAGTTGCACGGGACAGTGGACACACCAGCACCATGTGCATCTACCGATGTACTGTGGTCATGCACAGTCTATTGCAACAAAGAACAAACAACCAAGGAGCATATTTGTGTTGGTCCTAATTTTGTTATCTTTAGACACCTTTCCCTATGTGAGCGCAACAAATCTAGTCCTGCTCAAACTCTACACCCTTGTCCTCCAAAACAAAAGATCAGTTCGTTACAGATGTGCGTACTGCGTTTGTCATTGTTTTCCCTTTTCGACCAACGTAGGTGCTGGATAGCCAGTCTGTACTAGTACTTTCGCCCCTTCCTTTCCTCTTTGAACCACGTCCTAGATTTATGTGATACAACTTTCCCACTACTTTCCCACACTCCTTTCCTCTTTGAACCACGTCCTAGATTCCTGTTATACATGCAGCTAGAGCAATGCATGTGGAATAAGTAAATTATACCTTAAGGTTCTTGGGGCATGGTTCAGTGGGTGTCGGGACAGCGGCGAAGAAGAAGGGGTTGGCGGCCCTCCCGCGCTGCCGCTGGGTGAAAGTGAACAGCTGCGCCGGTAGTGGATTCCCTCCCTCGCCGACGGCGACAATGTTAAGCCTCCTTCCCTTCTCGACGGACGGATCCTGTCGGCTCTTTGAGCAGCAGTTAGGGGAGAGAGAGGCCAATGAAGTCTTGTTTAGATCTGGAGAGGGTGAGAGAGTGTGAAGAGAGCAACTACAAGTGCCGAGGCTCCAGCGTCTATATATATACTAGAGAGAGAGTGTGAAGTGTGCAAACCCTAGAAAACAAGCGCCGAGGCTACAGCTTATAGAGTACGTGATGAGGTGATTATACGGTCACTACGAGATCGTATAGCTCCGAATCCATCCATTTTGAACAATCAAAGAATCCTCCTGGCACAAATTATGCTCAAGTGTAGTTATCGAACCCGAGACCTCAAGTTTTTTTTGAGTGGAACCCGAGACCTCAAGTTTGATGAGCGAACAGACTAACTAGCTACACAACCCTCCCATTATGTTCAACGAGAGGAAAATAACCTTTTATACATTCCTGGATTCGTGTGACAAGCATGCCGTGTTTTTTTGTGTGTGGGAGTCATTGGGATTTAAATCATAATCGTGTCATGTGGCTTTGGTGGTAAGACTATCCACAGTGGTGCAAAAATAATGCAGCCTTAGTCACCTTACCTCTCTCCACGTAGTACGTTGGGTCCAACCAGTCAGAGGGTGAAACAAAAAAATTAATAAGAAAAAATAAAAGCGCCAGCGGTGTATCTTACCTCACACATCTCGCTACTGCTCGGGAACACTGTCCAATTGATCCCTCTATTCGCTCACGTACTATTTTAAGTGAATCCTTATTATAACATGCACACCATTTTGGGCACTTGTATTCGACCTAAGTCAGTGTGCCACTGATGACCCACAAGTATAGGGGATCTATCATAGTCCTTTCGATAAGTAAGAGTGTCGAACCCAACGAGGAGCAGAAGGAAATGATAAGCGGTTTTCAGCAAGGTATTCTCTGCAAGTACTGAAATAAGTGGTAACAGATAGTTTTGTGATAAGATAAATGGTAACGAGCAACAAGTAACAAAAGTAAATAAAGTGCAGCAAGGTGGCCCAATCCTTTTTGTAGCAAAGGACAAGCCTGGACAAACTCTTATAATAGTAAAAGCGCTCCCGAGGACACATGGGAATATCATCAAGCTAGTTTTCATCACGCTCATATGATTCGCGTTCGGTACTTTGATAATTTGATATGTGGGTGGACCGGTGCTTGGGTACTGCCCTTACTTGGACAAGCATCCCACTTATGATTAACCTCTATTGCAAGCATCCGCAACTACAACAAAAGTATTAAGGTAAACCTAACCATAGCATGAAACATATGGATCCAAATCAGCCCCTTACGAAGCAACGCATAAACTAGGGTTTAAGCTTCTGTCACCCTAGCAACCCATCATCTACTTATTACTTCCCAATGTCTTCCTCTAGGCCCAAATAATGGTGAAGTGTTATGTAGTCGACGTTCACACAACACCACTAGAGGTTAGACAACATACATCTTATCAAAATATCGAACGAATACCAAATTCACATGACTACTAATAGCAAGACTTCTCCCTTGTCCTCAGGAACAAACGTAACTACTCACAAAGCATATTCATGTTCATAATCGGAGGGGTAATAATATGCATAAAGGATCTGAACATATGATCTTCCACCAAATAAACCAACTAGCATCAACTACAAAGAGTAATCAACACTACTAGCAACCTACTAGCACCAATCCCGGACTTGGAGACAAGAATTGGATACAAGAGATGAACTAGGGTTTGGAGATGAGATGGTGCTGGTGAAGATGTTGATGGAGATTGCCCTCTCCCGATGAGAGGAGCGTTGGTGATGATGATGGCGATGATTTCCCTGTCCCGGAGGGAAGTGTCCCCGGCAGAACAGCTCTGCCGGAGCCCTAGATTGGTTCAGCCAAGGTTCCGCCTCGTGGCGGTGGAGTCTCGTCCCGAAAGGTTTCTTCCTATTTTTTTTCTCATCGAAAGACTTCATATAGGAGAAGATGGGCGTCGGAGAGCCACCAGGGGGCCCACGAGGTAGGGGGGCGCGCCCCCCACCCTAGTGAGCAGCGTGTGGGCCCCTGGCCTTCATCTTTGGCGACGATTTTTCTTTATTTATTTTAAGATATTCCGTGGAGTTTCAGGACTTTTGGAGTTGCGCAGAATAGGCCTCCAATATTTGCTCCTTTCCCAGCCAGAATTCCGGCTGCCAGCATTCCCCCTCTTCATGGTAAACCTTGTAAAATAAGAGAGAATAGCCATAAGTATTGTGACGTATCGTGAAATAACAGCCCATAATGCGATAAATATCGATATAAAAGCATGATGCAAAATGGACGTATCAACTCCCCTAAGCTTTGACCTCACTTGTCCTCAAGCGAAAAGCCGATAACAATAAATATGTCCTCATGTTTAGAAGTAGAGGCATCGATAAAAATAAAATACGGACATGAAGGCATCATGATTATTTTCATAACAACAACATATATAGATTTGTCATATGATTACTTATGTTCAAGTGATGATCTTTTCACAAAGCCAAAGTATGAATCATAAACCTTATTGAGCACCAACAATTTATACCCTCAGTCATTGAAGCAATTGCAATTTATCATAACATCGGAAAGAGTCTATGTTAGAGCTTAAAAGCAAGTCCACATACTCAACTATCACTTAGTCCTTCATAATTGCTAACACTCACACGATACTTGTGGTTATGGAGTTTTAATCGGACACAGAGAAAGATAGGGGCTTATAGTTTTTCCTCACAACCTTTTACCTCAAGGGTAATGTCAACAATAATAATTCACGCTCCCCCACATCCAATTAGATATATGTATCATGTTCTTTCCAACATGCTGAGCTTGCCAAAGGATAAAATGAAAAAGGAAAGGTGAAGATCACCGTCACTCTTGCATAAGGTAGAGGATAATAATAAAAGATAGGCCCTTCGCAGAGGGAAGCAGAGGTTGCCATGCGCTTTTATGGTTGGATGCACAAAATCTTAATGCAAAAGAACGTCACTTCATATTGCCCCTTGTATGTGAACCTTTATTATGCAGTCCGTTGCTTTTATTGCGTCCACAACAAGTTCGTACAAAGCTTATTTCTCTGCACTAATAAGTCATGCATATTTAAAGAGCAATTTTTATTGCTTGCACCGATGACAACTTACTTGAAGGATCTTACTCAATCCATAGGTAGATATGGTGGACTCTCATGGCTAAACTGGTTTAAGGGTATTTGGAAGCACAAGTAGTATCTCTACTTGGTGCTGAGAATTTGGCTAGCATAAGGGGGAAAGGCAAGCTCAACACGGTAGAGGATCCATGACAACATACTTTATCTCGGATGTAAGAAAACATAACTCATTATGTTGTCTTCCTTGTCCAACCTCAACTCTTTAGCATGTCAAATTTTAATGAGTGCTCCCAATCATAAAAGATGTCAATGATAATATATCTATATGTGAAACTTCTCTTTCCTTATTACTTCCTATTAATTGCAACGATGACCAAAGCTATATTTGCCAACTCCCACCAACTTTTAATCATCATACTCTTTCTATGTGAAGTCATTACTTTCAACAAGATCAATATGAACTCTTTGATTCTTTTTATTCCTTTTTTTCTAATCACCCAAGATCATGGCAAAGTAATCAAGCCCTTGACTCAACACTAATCTTTATTATATATAGCTCACATACTCGATTGGATAGAGGGATAATAAAGCAAAACTCAAAACTAGATCGTGCCATGACTTTATTCTACTAAATCAAGATACTACTAATAGGATCGAACTAAAAAAACGGTAAAGATAGGAGTTGTGATGGTGATACGATACCGGGGCACCTCCCTCAAGCTTGGCAGTTGCCAAGGGGAGTGCCCATACCCATGTGATTATGTCTCCTTCTTTGTTGTTGGCGGTGGAGGTGTTGTTGATGATGCAAGCTTGTCGTCCACCTTCCATGGCATAGGCCCACCCTCATAGAAGGATGATCGAGTCTCCGGAATCCTCCGATCTGCAACGGAAACAACTCAAAACAAAAACAGAGGATATCTGCGTGATAGGGTCGTCAAAACCTTCTGGAGAATATATAATGAATTTTTACCGACCAAAATACGTATCGTGCAAGAAAACGGAGTCCGGAGGGCACACGAGGTGCTCATGAGGTAGGGGGCGCGCCCAGAGGGGTAGGGCGCGCCCTCCACCCTCGTGGAGGCCTCGTGTCCTCCTCGGACTGCTACTTATTTTTCTATTTTTCTAAATATTCCAAAACAGAGAAATATTGCCTTAGAATTTATTTTGGGGTCAGTTTACTTACCGTACCACATACCTATTCCTTTTCGAAGCCTGGAACGTTCTGGAAAGTGTCCCTTATGTATTCCTCCGGGGTTACGGTTTCAATAATATTAGTTTCAACATTTATAGGATTACCTGAGATGTAGTGTTTGATCCTTTGACCGTTTACCACCTTCGGATTTGTGCCTTCAAAGTTGTTGATTTTTATGGCACCAGAACGATAGACCTCCTCGATAACGTAAGGGCCTTCCCATTTAGAGAGAAGCTTTCCTGCAAAAAATCTTAAACGAGAGTTGTATAGCAATACATAATCACCTACATTAAACTCACGCTTTTGTATCCTTTTGTCATGCCATCTTTTAACTTTTTCTTTAAACAACTTGGCATTTTCATAGGCTTGGGTTCTCCATTCATCAAGTGAGCTAATATCAAATAACCTCTTCTCACCAGCAAGTTTGAAACCATAGTTGAGCTCTTTAATAGCCCAATATGCCTTATGTTCTAGTTCAAGAGGTAAGTTACATGCTTTTCCATAAACCATTTTATACGGAGACATACCCATAGGATTCTTATATGCAGTTCTATAGGCCCATAATGCATCATCAAGTTTCTTGGACCAATTCTTTCTAGACCTATTATAAGTCTTTTGCAAAATTAATTTGAGCCCTCTATTACTCAATTCTACCTGACCACTAGACTGCGGGTGATAAGGAGATGCAATTCTATGATTAACATCATATTTAGCAAGCATCTTACGGAAAGCACCATGAATAAAGTGTGAACCACCATCAGTCATTAAGTATCTAGGGACTCCAAACCTCGGAAAAATAACTTCCTTAAGCATTTTAATAGAAGTGTTATGATCAGCACTACTAGTTGGAATAGCTTCTACCCACTTAGTAACGTAATCAACAGCAACTAGAATATGAGTGTAACCATTAGAGGCAGGAAAAGGTCCCATATAATCAAAGCCCCAAACATCAAATGGCTCAATAGCAAGTGAATAATTCATAGGCATTTCTTGACGTCTACTGATATTACCAATTCTTTGACATTCATCGCAAGATAAAACAAACTTACGAGCATCCTTGAAGAGAGTAGGCCAATAAAAACCGGATTGCAATACCTTATGTGCAGTTCTATCTCCAGCGTGGTGTCATCCATAGGCTTCGGAGTGACACTTGCGTAGGATCTGTTCCTGTTCATGCTCAGGTACACAACGTGTAATAACACCATCTACTCCTTCTTTATAAAGATGTGGGTGATCCCAAAAGTAATGTCGCAAGTCATAGAAAAACCTTTTCTTTTGTTGGTATGTGAAGCTAGGCGGTATAAATTTAGCAACAATATAATTACATAATCAGCATACCACAGAGTGCTACGAGAAGTACTTATGACATTTAATTGCTCATCAGGAAAGCTATCATCAATAGGTAGTGGGTCATTTAGAACATTCTCTAGCCTAGACAAGTTGTCTGCAACGGGGTTCTCAGCTCCTTTTCTATCAACAATATGTAAATCAAATTCTTGGAGCAAGAGGACCCATCTAATGAGTCTAGGTTTTGCATCTTTCTTTTCCATAAGATATTTAATAGCAGCATGATCTGTATGAATAGTTACTCTAGAATCAACAATATAGGGTTTGAATTTATCACAAGCAAATACAACCGCTAAAAGTTCCTTTTCGGTAGTAGCATTATTTCTTTGAGCATTGTCTAGAGTCTTACTAGCATAATGGATAACATTTAATTTCTTATCAACTCTTTGCCCTAGAACAACACCTACAGAATAATCACTAGCATCACACATAATTTCAAAAGGTAAATTCCAATCAGGTGGCTGAACAATAGGTGCAGAGACTAATGCTTTCTTAAGTATTTCAAATGCTTCTACACAATCATCATCAAAGACAAATGGTACATCTTTTTGTAATAAATTAGTCAGAGGCCGAGAGATTTTTGAGAAGTCCTTAATGAACCTCCTATAAAATCCGGCGTGACCAAGGAAACTTCTTATACCTTTGATGTCCTTGGGACATGGCATCTTTTCAATAGCATCAACCTTGGCTTTATCGACTTCAATACCTCTTTCAGAAACTTTGTGCCCCAAGACAATACCTTCATTAACCATAAAGTGGTACTTTTCCTAATTCAGGACAAGATTAGTTTCTTCACATCTCTGCAAAACTCGAGCAAGATTGCTCAAGCAATCATCAAAAGAGGAACCATAGACGGAAAAGTCGTCCATGAAAACCTCACAAATTTTCTCGCAAAAGTAAAATAATATAGCCATCATGCATCTTTGAAAGGTAGCAGGTGCATTACATAAACCAAAAGGCATACGTCTATAAGCAAAAGTGCCAAAAGGGCATGTAAAAGTAGTCTTTGATTGATCCTTAGCCGACCCAGGTATTTGAGAAAAACCAGAATAACCATCTAGAAAGCAATAGTGTGTATGTTTGCATAATATTTCTAGCATTTGATCAATAAAAGGTAAGGGGTAATGATCTTTCTTAGTAGCCTTATTTAGTTTGCGGAAATCAATTACCATCCTATAACTGTGATAATTCTTTGCGGAATCAATTCATCTTTATCATTAGGGACAACAGTAATACCTCCCTTCTTAGGGGCACAATGGACAAGACTTACCCACTAACTATCAGCAACGGGATAAATTATACCTGCCTCCAGAAGCTTGAGTATTTCCTTTCTTACCACTTCTTTCATTTTAGGATTCAAACATTGTTGAGGATCACAAACTGGTTTGGCATCAGCTTCCAAATTTATTTTATGTTGACATAGGGTGGGACTGATGCCCTTAAGATCATCCAGAGTATATCCAATAGCAGAACAATGCTTTTTCAGAATTTTCAATAATCTTTCTTCTTCATGCTCTGAAAGGTTAGCACTAATAATAACAGGATATATTTTCTTTTCATCAAGATAAGTATACTTAAGATTATCAGGCAACGGTTTAAGCTCAAACATGGGATCACCCTTGGGTGGAGGAGGATCCCCTAGGATTTCAACAGGCAAATTGTGTTTCAGAATAGGTTCTTGTTTAAAGAATACTTCATCTAATTCCCTTCTTTCATTCATGAACATCTCATTTTCATGGTCTAGCAAATAATGCTCTAAAGGATCACTAGGAGGTACAGCAATAGAAGCAAGACCAATAATTTCATCCTTACTAGGCAATTCTTCCTCACGATGTTGTTTACTAAATTTAGAGAAATTAAACTCATGAGCCATATCATCCAAGCCAATAGTAACAACTTTCTTTTCGCAGTCTATCTTAGCATTAACAGTATTCAAGAAGGGTCTACCAAATATAATGGGACAAAATCTATCTTGTGGAGAACCAAGAACAAGAAAATCAGCGGGATATTTGGTTTCCCACACAAGACTTCAACATCTCTAACAATTCCCATTGCAGATATAGTATCTCTATTGGCAAGTTTAATTGTAACATCAATATCTTCTAACTCAGTAGGTGCGATATCATGCATAATTTCTTTATATAAGTCAATGGGTATAACACTAGCACTAGAACCTATATCACATAAGCCATGATAACAATGATCTCCTATTTTAACAGAAATAATAGCCACACCTACCACGGGTCTATGTTTATCTTTATCACAGGGTTTAGCAATTCTAGCAGTTTCACCAGAGAATTCAATGACATGCCCATCAATATTATCGTACAAGAGATCTTTAACAATAGCAATATTAGGTTCTACTTTGACTTGCTCAGGAGGTGTATAAGTTCTAGTATTTCTTTTACGAACAACAGTTGAAGCTTTAGCATGATCCTTTACTCTAGCAGGGAAAGGTGGTTTCTCAACATAAGAGGTGGGAACAATAGGATCATTATAAGTGATGGTCTTTTCTTCAACTTTAATAGGTGCAACTACTTTTACTTCTATGGGAGGATGATATTTAAACCACTTCTCCTTGGGGAGATCAACATAAGTAGCAAAAGATTCACAGAAAGAAGCTACTATCTCAGAGTCAAGTCCATATTTAGTGCTAAACTTACGGAAAATATCGGTATCCATAAAAGATTTAACACAATCAAACTTAGGTGTCATACCTGACTCCTTACCTTCGTCGAGGTCCCAATCTTCAGAGTTGCGTTTAATTCTATCCAATAAATTCCATCTGAATTCAATAGTCTTCATCATAAAAGAGCCAACACAAGAAGTGTCGAGCATGGTTTGATTATTATGAGAAACCGAGCATAAAAATTCCGGAGAATTGTCAATTTTGAGAGCTCATGATTGGGGCATGAATATAACATTGATTTAAGCCTCCCCCAAGCTTGAGCGATGCTTTCTCCTTCGCGAGGCCAAAAATTATATATATAATTACAATCACGATGAACAAGATGCATAGGGTAATACTTTTGATGAAATTCCAATTTCACTCTTTTATAGTTCCATGATCTCGTATCATCACATAGCCGATACCATGTCGATGCGTCTCCCTCCAAAGATAAAGGGAAAGCCTTCTTCTTAACAACATCATCGGGCATACCTGCAAGCTTAAATAATCACAAATATCATCCAAATAGCGTAGATGCTCGTCAGGATGCTTTGTTCCATCTCCTGTAAAAGTATTAGCCAGCAATTTTTCTATAATACCCGAAGGAAATTCAAAAGGAGTTTCATTTTCAATAGGTTCAGTAGGTTGAGGAGAAACTCTTTGCTCTACTGGACGGGGTGAAGATACCCCGAACAAGCCCCTCAGAGATTCACTTTGCATAGTAACAAGTGACAGAAAATTGCAGCATACTATATAAATTTTTCCTTACCAAATTCCACTTACCAAAGGAGCTACACTCCCCGGCAACGGCGCCAGAAAAGAGTCTTGATGACCCACAAGTATAGGGGATCTATCGTAGTCCTTTCCATAAGTAAGAGCGTCGAACCCAACGAGGAGCAGAAGGAAATGATAAGCGGTTTTCAGCAAGGTATTCTCTGCAAGTACTGAAATAAGTGGTAACAGATAGTTTTGTGATAAGATAAATGGTAACGATCAACAAGTAACAAAAGTAAATAAAGTGCAACAAGGTGGCCCAATCCTTTTTGTAGCAAAGGACAAGCCTGGACAAACTCTTATAATAGGAAAAGAGCTCCTGAGGACACATGGGAATATCATCAAGCTAGTTTTCATCACGCTCATATGATTCGCGTTTGGTACTTTGATAATTTGATATGTGGGTGGACCGGTGCTTGGGTACTGCCCTTACTTGGACAAGCATCCCACTTATGATTAACCTCTATTGCAAGCATCCGCAACTACAACAAAAATATTAAGGTAAACCTAACCATAACATGAAACATATGGATCCAAATCAGCCCCTTACGAAGCAACACATAAACTAGGGTTTAAGCTTCTGTCACTCTAGCAACCCATCATCTACTTATTACTTCCTAATGTCTTCCTCTAGGCCCAAATAATGGTCAAGTGTTATGTAGTCGACGTTCACATAACACCACTAGAGGTTAGACAACATACATCTTATCAAAATATCGAACGAATACCAAATTCACATGACTACTAATAGCAAGACTTCTCCCTTGTCCTCAGGAACAAACATAACTACTCACAAAGCATATTCATGTTCATAATCAGAGGGGTAATAATATGCATAAAGGATCTGAACATATGATCTTCCACCAAATAAACCAACTAGCATCAACTACAAAGAGTAATCAACACTACTAGCAACCTACTAGCACCAATCCCGGACTTGGAGACAAGAATTGGATACAAGAGATGAACTAGGGTTTGGAGATGAGATGGTGCTGGTGAAGATGTTGATAGAGATTTCCCTCTCCCGATGAGAGGAGCGTTGGTGATGATGATGGCGATGATTTCCCCCTCCCGAAGGGAAGTGTCCCCGGCAGAACAGCTCTGCCGGAGCCCTAGATTGGTTCCGCCAAGGTTCCGCCTCGTGGCGGCGGAGTCTCGTCCCGAAAGGTTTCTTCCTATTTTTTTTCTCATCGAAAGACTTCATATAGGAGAAGATGGGCGTCGGAGAGCCACCAGGGGGCCCACGAGGTACGGGGGTGCGCCCAGGGGGGAGGGGCGCACCCCACCCTAGTGAGCAGGGTGTGGGCCCCCTATCCTTCATCTTTGGCGACGATTTTTCTTTATTTATTTTAAGATATTCCATGGAGTTTCAGGACTTTTGGAGTTGTGCAGAATAGGTCTCCAATATTTGCTCCTTTCCCAGCCAGAATTCCGGCTGTCGGTATTCCCCCTCTTCATGGTAAACCTTGTAAAATAAGAGAGAATAGCCATAAGTATTGTGACATATCGTGAAATAACAGCCCATAATGCGATAAATATCGATATAAAAGCATGTTGCAAAATGGACGTATCAGCCACCGTATCTCGTACTTACTACTCCCTCCGCCTTGGTGTAATAAGTCACGTTAGTAGGTGCAGCGGGACCAAGGTGCGTGTGTGTGTGTGTGTGTGTTTAACAACATGTGTGTGTTAGAGAGAGCGACAGATCGACCTACTCCTACAGAGAGATGGTGTGTAGTGTACGATTTTAGCCACGAGAGTCGGTGCATCCTCTTGTTTCCGGGCGTGTCCGGTAGGGACAGGAGGACAACTGCCATGCCCGCTCCTCACCAGCTTGGCCCACCCAAAGCCCCTCCATCGCCCGCGCGCGCTTCCCACCCAAAACGGTCAGCGCCGCTCCAAAGAATCGGTGCCGCATTCATGCCCGGGCAGAGTGGACACGACCTCTGAATGGCGCAAGAGTGATGGTTGCTTCGTCCGTCCAACTTACTGCTGGGTCTATGTGATTTGACGGCTCATTGGTCTTTATTACTGAGGTCGTAGGACTGCTGGATGTCCCATGCTTTTGGCGAAAGGAGGTACTACTAGATTACAATTTTCTCCGTTCTTACAGTGGAGGAGTGCAAGAGCAGTGAAAACACGCATGCTCAGTGATTACATGGCCCACCTCACACTATCACCATATTTTCTGGACACCGTGCGACACCTAACTCTTTACATAGTACTCCCTTCGTTCCTAAATACTACTAGATGAGTCCCCGCGTGTTGCCGCGGAACAGCCGTATATCTCTCTGCGTAAAATTATCGATTTCATAGAACTAAAGAAAACTCTATAACTGCATGACAAATGTGGTAGCCAAACTAATTTTTTTCTTTTTGACATGTTAATGGGACTTAAAATCTCACTTACATGCATGTTACCGGTGCATGCTTGTGTGCAGACATGTTGATGTGATTTAAAACACACTCACATGCATGCCACGGTATTTCTGCATGCTTTCATGTGGCTTAGTGCGGAGCCTCTCAACGTCTAGATCAGATGACTATTATGGACTGATTTAGTTCATCCAACGGCTACATTAATTTTAATGATGTGGCTCAAGGAGAGGATAGTGAATTCTTAGTAGTGGGGGCTAGCTATTACTAGTAGATAAGTCTTTGTAGCGATTCCACTAGGTGAACTACATACGGAACAAAATGAATGAATCTACACTTCAAATGCATCTATATACATCCGCATGTGGTTCATGGTAAAATTTCTACAAAGACTTATATTTAGGAACGGAGGAAGTACTAGTATAGTACGTACTGTAATTTATCAGCGAGATAAATTTGTACAATGCTATGAAGCTTCCAGCTTCTGTTACATGTATCTTGCGTCCAAGGTTGCCCGTTGCAACATTTCATCAAATACAAAGGAGACTAACATGCATGCTATTGCATCTCAATGATTGACAGATCATAGCAAATATGTACTCCCTCCGTTCCAAAATAAGTGTCTCAACTTTATGCAAACTTTAGTACAAAGTTGTACTACTACTAAAGTTGACACTTATTTTGGGACAAAGGCAACTAAAGAAAAAAATGATCCATGCAGTCCTTAGCCCTTGAATCGTGAATCCTAACCATGCTTCAATTTGCTGGCAACGTTCGAGCTTCCTAAGAAATGAAGTTTGCAACCTTTTGACCATCGGATCATTTTGTGAAGTTTCACCAAAATCGAGATGAGCATCCCTGTGGCAAAGAAATTGAAGAAGCGTGATTAGAATAAGATTACTGGGACTAGTTGATGAGACATAAACTCATCACAAATACAGTACGTAGAAGCCAGTAGAGGTATGTGCAGGGCAAAGAAGTAGAGAAATATCCACATGGAGTGATGTGGGCAGCTGGAGCAGTGGTGCAAGCCGGCTGTAAAGGGAGTTGTACCTGAGGGACGTAGCTCAACCTTGAGGAGGGTGGCGGGAGGCGGCAACTGCCCATGTTGCGGCAGTGAGCAAGGGACGAGGCAACCTCACTGTCTTTTTGAGAGAGAATGGCGGGGACCCCTGATCGGGACGTGCCGACAGTGGGTTTTCGCTGTCGGCGACGGCGACCGCATCTACACTAAGCATCCACCCCTTCCCCCGGCGGACGTGATCCGCCGAGATATTAGAGATGTGGCCGCAGTCGTTTTGTGCGAGAGAGTGTGAAGAGAGCAACCCCAGCAAGCAACCGTGTAGGCTGACTCGTCCTGACTATGTATATAGTGGAGCGGTTTCCTTTTGTCTCCAATGAACCTATCCTATTGCGTACATGCCACTGAAGAAAAAAAACTTTATTTATAAATGACGCAGCACCTACTACTCGTTCTCCTATAACCTTGCGCCTGGCATCTCCAAAATATTAACCTTGCGATTGGCTGTTCGCATCTTCGGGAAGTCGAGCAATAATGGTAGTGCGGTGTATATCGTTCTGGCTATATGAGACCGAATGAATTGTTGCACATCCTCCATGTGGGCGAGGGTCGAGGGGCGAGGGAGAGTGCTACATACGGAGCAAAATGAGTGAATCTACACTCTAAAATACGTCTGTATACATCAGTGTTTGGAGTATCACTACAAAAAAATACACTTCCGTGATGATACGTGTTTGTCACAGTAGGTCGTGTTTTTTGTCATGCATGTACATCCATGACAAATTTGTGATAGAATCAAGATAGTCATACCTGTGCTGTCGTAGAAGTGTTCCATGACATTACCAATATTAACATCACGGAAGTGTCCACTTCCATGACGATAAATCGCGCGTCACAGAAGTGCTTTCGTCAAGAGTGACCGACACGTGGCATCCACCGTAACGGAATGCCGTTAAGCTATCGGGTCGGGTTTTGGATCCGATAACCCGTTAACAGCACCGACAAATGGGGATTTTCCACATGTAAAATCATCATTGGCTGGAGGAAACATGTGTCGGCTCGTTGTTGGGACAGATGTCATCCACACATTGGACAGAAGGCGCCTATGATATGTCGACACGTGGCACGACCCAACAGAGGCCCATTCCTGTTTAAAGGCCCGCCTGTTTGACTTGGTCAAAAGGTGACGGGCTGGCCCATGGAAAGCCTGTTAACGGCCTGTTCGCATATAGCCCATTTACAGCCCGCTAACCCAAGGCCCATTACGCCCTATCCGAATTAGGCCCAGTAGCATCATCTGGGCCATCCAATATGATTCCAGCCCATTTTCACTTCTGGCCCATGTATGGCCCATGACGTCTTTCGGCCCATATGAGGCCCTATGTAACTCTTGGCCTATTAACGACCCGTGGTGAAACTGGCCTGCAATGAACAGTGTATCACTTTAGACCCATTAACGGCCCATGGTGAAACTGGCCCGTAATGAACAGTGTATCACTTTATACCCACTAAGGGCCCGTTATTCAGTTGGGCCGTTTCCAGCCCATGTTATCTTTCGGCCTTCTCAGATCCCATTTATTATTGGGCTCATTTCAAGCATTCGTTTACTTACGGCCTGTTAGTGTCATTTTCTGCTTGTGGGCCAAATTCAGCCCGTGGTTATAGTCGGCCCGTTTGTGGTCCGTTAATACATTGGGCCGTTTTCATAGCGTCATCAAATACAGCCTATTAACGATGGCCCGTCATGGTCAGCCCATGAACGGACGATTCCAACTCTAGCCCGTTTACGGCCATAATACGGCCTGTTATGGGCCCATGTTTGGCCAATCGATCATACGGCCCGTATAAGGCCCATTGATGGTACGGCCCGTAGAAGGCCCATTGTTTCTACGGCCCGTAGAACGCCGAATGTTTCTACGGCCCGTAGAAGGCCTACTGTTTCTACGGCCCGTAGAAGGCCCACTGTTTCTACGGCCCGTAGGAGAACCAGTGTCACTACAGTAAATATTAGCCCATGGTTATTGTGGCCTAGTTTTAAAAAATAGGTTATTGCAGCCACTAGCAAACCGCGGAAAAAGAACTGCACTGACTACAAGCAAACAAATAAACAAGACAACAAGGAAATAAATAAGCAAGCAACTTATGCTAGGCTATCACGGCTATTACACATATTACATCCACTGGGCATCAAAGTTCATCACCAGTGCAAATATAGGGAACACATCAGCATATAAACGCCGTAGCAAAACAAGTCCAAAACTGAAACCACTTCAGAAGAGTTCAAGAAAAAATATCCTGGGTACCCATAATGCTGGCAAGATGCTTAACAAGCTTATTAACTTTCTCTTGTTTGGCGCTTAAATCCTCCAGCGCTTGCTGTTGCACAAGAAAGTACGCATCTGAATTCAGCAGGGACTTCCTCAGTCCTTCGGCTTCTTGCCGCAACACAGCTGACTGATGCCTTTCAGCTTGTAGCTGAGACTGAAGAAGCCGAAGTGATTCAGGCAGCGAGTTCGAAGAGCTTGTGCCAGCGGTATTGGCCAGTAACTCGAACACTAGACCAACGCAGGACTGTGGGGTTTTCTCACTGTTTACAAGATCGTTTTTATCACCTTTCTTGGAGGCCAACAGGGTTGTCTCACTATCTTGAACCTTATCTGCATTACTTTCTCTACCATTGCATAGTGGGGTGCTCTTCTCCAATATTCTGTTTGCATACTACAAGAGAAACAAGCAGACACATCATAGGTTTAGCTTGTAGTATACAAAACTCATTTTGGTAAACCGGTTCAGTAGTAAGGTGGACAAGATAACAACATGGAACAAACATATATCTATGTACTATGGTCACTGTATTGTCCATATCATTCTAGTTTATGTTCCCTAATCAAGATAGAGACACAGTTCAACTCATATATTTTTAAGACACAACAGCATAGATAGAATATAAGTGTGAGAAACTACACATCATTGGCAGCACTTGTAGTGTGCATCACATGAGAACATAACTGTTTATACAACTTAAACAGAAATCAACATAGAGCAAGAATTTAGAACATCAATCCAGTTAAAGAAATAGGTTTAAAACATACCTGTTGCGCCATTGGAGTTTGAATTGGATCCTTCAAATTCGAAAGTAGTTGGTATGAGTAAATACAGTGATGCAACAGCAAAGGAGTATGGACCATAGCTATGGAATCTGACCTGAGAACAATTGCTCTTCTGCTTTAAACTTGGAGTTTGGGTTAGCTGTGGTGGTATTCATGCTTTGGGCACTGCAGTAGCTTTATAAACTGCTCGTGTGGGGGTACTCTGTGGTGGACATGGTGCTTTGTCAACTATAAGTGGGTTACTATCCGCTGGGGTTGCGGTTAGATGGGTTGTAGCTGGTTCTCTGCCCAACGGTGTAAGTGTGCAATCTGGAAGAGTCTCGATTATGTGTGGTGGGGCTAGTTTGTGGGCCAGTACAACCATGGTTCTATCTGCATCAACGGGTAGCATTGTCTTTTGTGAAGATCGGGTTTTTGCTCCCTTAGATACTGCCATCACCCCCTCCAATTCAAATGTCTGATAAACAAGAAAAGAAATTCAAAGTACATACATTGTATGATAGACAGATGTGGTAGTTCACATATATGTTGTCTAACCAAATAGGACATCATGACACAATTTCACATATATGATGCCTAACTAAACAGGATAGCATGACACAGTTTTAGATATATGATGGATAACTTAACAGGATATAATGGCATAATTCAACATATGATGAGTACCTAAATAGGATGCCATGACAGAACTATATGATGTCTTTCTAAAATAGGTTGGGATGAAATAATTCACATACATGTTGTCTAAGTATACAAGATGGCATGATATAATTGACATAATTGATTCATATACTAAGCAGCTGGCACTCGCATGTATGATCTCTAAACTAAGCAGATAGAATTCAATATTGTGCATATGATGTCTAAACTAAGCAATGCAAGACACCATATGCATCATATGAGAAATATAACATTGCAACTTAGAGCATACACCTCAGGTGGGATATAGGACTGGTCATCTCTCTCTGAATCCTCCTCTGAGGAGCTCCCTGTAACCATCGAGATATATGCTTCAATATGTACCATTGCCTGCTCTGAAGACCTTGTTTTCACTCCAGATTTTTCCATAACCGGCTCAAATGGCTGATACACATGAAGAGTAGTTCAATATACACAGATTGTCGACAAATGGAATACGTAATGAAAAAAAGATGGCATGAGATAATTCACATATATGATGCCTGGCTCCATGGCGGTGCATAATTCACATATATGATAACTGGCTGAAAAACATGGCATTGCATAATTCACATATCTGATATAGAAAGCAAACAGGAGGCATTCACACAAAGCATGTCTAATCTAAGCAGATGGCATGGCAATGCAAGACACCATATGCATGATATGAGCAATATAACCCAGCCAAGTTAGAGCATGCACCTCGGGGGGGGGGGATACGACTGGTCATCTCTCTCTGAATCCTCCTCTGAGGAGCTATCTGTAACCAGCAAGAAATCTGCATCGACAGGTAGCACTGACTGCTCAGAAGACCTTGTTTTCTCTCCAGATTTTCCCATAACTGACTCAAATGGCTGATGCACGGGAAGAGTAGATGAATGTATAAACATTGTTGACAAATGGAATACATTATGGAAAAAAATATGGCACGATACAATTCACATATACAATGACTGGCTAAACAGGATGGCATTGCATGATTCACGTATATGATGCCTGGCTAAAGAAGATGGCATTGCATAATTCCCATATACTCCCTCCATTCCTAAATATTTGTTTTTTAGAGATTTCAAATGGACTACCACATACGGATGTATATAGACATATTTTAGAGTGTAGATTCACTCATTTTATTCCGTATGTAGTCACTTGTTGAAATCTCTAAAAAGACAAATATTTAGGAATGGTGGGAGTATGATATAGAAACCAAACAGGTGGCATTCACACAAAGCAAATGTAAACTAAGCTGATGACATATAAGATGTATAATATAAGCAATGCACGGCACCATATGCATGATATGACCAACATCAGCATGCCAGGTTAGACCGAACACCTCAGGTGGTAAACAGGCATGGTCGACTCCTTCTGAATCTCCATCTGAACAGTTATCTTCCTCTGGAATACAATCTGGAAATGCAGGAGAGGGGGGGCACTTCGCCCACCATGGAGCAGCGTCTGCATGACATTATATTCGCACACAATGGTCTTCTCTTTTTCTCTACATGTTCAGTACGATTGTGTACAATATCTGACATGCATAATAAAAAAATAGTTAGATTTTGTAAGGCCTAAGGGGTGCATGCAAAAATCAAGACTGATGGTAGCAAACGAGTGGATGGATCCAAAACTAATGATAGCAGGTAGAGTATAGCTTCAGTTTAAAAAGATAGACAATGGATCATCTCTTGTTTGTTGCCCACCCAACATGAACCACATAGAAGACCCCAGATAGTAGACAGATACTATTCGTTGCTGGCTCGATATGAGACCCATGGGCAATTCAAAACTTAAGATTGAACAATAAAGTAGCAGGTAATAATAACCGATGTATAACGTAAACAAACACGAAAGACTGCGACCTCTCTTCCAGAACTGTGTAGTCCTCAGGTTCATCTTCTCAGTCGATGATCGTAATGCAGTTGGCGTGGCTGCCGGCAACGGGGAAGATGATCTGAGGCGGCGAAAGAAAGTCTGCAGGGGGGGATCTCTGCTGCAGTGAACGCCTCTGTCGATGGTGCACCTCAGGTGTGGTGGATGACGTCACGGCAAGAGCAGGACATAGCACACAGAGTTTTCTTTGACGCCAATCTGAAAATGAAGTAAATCTGTAAGGGCTCCTTAGAATTGGAGGATTCTATAAATGTAGGGACAGGAAAAACACAGGAATAGGATAGGAATGCACGTGCAAAACAGAGCATTTGGAAACATAGGATTTCAGTCAACCTGGGTGTTTGGCTCACATGAATTGGAAGAACAGAGGAATGGAGAAACAAAGTGATGCGACGAGTGTACAACCTCTTTGGCATAGCCTTGTGGACCTCAGCATCATTGGGTTGGACGTGGAGGATGTGATGATGCTGGTGTGACTGTCAGAGGCGGGGAAGAAGATCCGAGGCCTCTGGAAACGACGCCGAGGGTACTGCTCCGCTGTGATGGATGGTTCGATTGTTGGAGCAGCTCCGCTAAGGTGTACGGCGGTGAGGCTGAAGCATGACAAGACAGACAACTTTAATCTGAAGTGGGACCCTAATATCATCTGCAATAGATGATGTAAAATACATCACCAAAAAGTGCTAGATGTAAAACGCATCAGCCGCGCCACGGCCGCTCGGACAAATGCTGTAAGTACTGTTCACTCTGAACTTAACTGAAGAAAATGAACTTCACAGTCGAAACTGAATTTTACCGTCGAAACTGATTGAACTAGTAATAGAGCATTGCAATGGATGTTTAGGGCGTTCGAGCACTAGTAGGAGAGAAGCAGTGATCTAAATCAGCAGACGCTCGAGCAGGGAACGCACTAGTAGAGAGCAAGTCGTGCAGTAGCACCGCGAGCGAGTGCTAAAGCAGCAAGTTCTATAGCTGCCGGAGGTCGTGCAGCAGCAGCAGCGCAAGAGAGAGCAAGAGAAGAGCAACAGCATGAACGAAAGCTGGAGCAGTGCAGCAGCGCGACCGACATCAAGAACAGAGCCGCAGCGCGAGCGAGAGCCGGAGCAGCTGCAGCTAGTGCCGTTGTGGAAGTCACCGCCGAGGAAGCAAGGACATGGGAGAGAGACGCCGTGGATGATGTGGCCGGCGACGGTGCCATTAATGGAGACGCCATGTCTGCTCGGTATCGAGCACCGACAGCCCCATGAGATCGAATAAAAGATAAAATGCAGCGGTGAGTGCAGAACCTCCACCGAGTTGGCCTCGCCTTCATCGGAGGAATTGGTGAGGGTGCTGCGGTTCCAGTGGGTCAGGTCAAGACGACTATGGGGATTGAGGTGGCACGATAGATGAGGCGAACATCGGGGCAACTCCTTGGAGGTGGAGGACGAGGCGGCTGATCCAGCGAGGCGACGAGATCGACAATGGATCCTTATCCGGTGCGGTGGATGAGGGACGGCGAGCTGTTGCGGTGGACGACGTAGTCGGGGAAGAGTCTCCGGCTGGGCGGCGGTTGGGAGGCCGACGGAGGAGCGTGGGGTTTCGCGGGTTTTGGCGGCCTCGGTGTACGAATGGGGGGGGCGAAGGGGGAGGGGGGAGCCAAGCTTAGGGACGCGCTTGTCCGAAATGTAGGGTAAGTTACTAGCATACCCCCACCGGTTTTGACACCGCGACGTGGAGCTTCATTTTCGGCTAAGGGGTAGAAGGGGGATTTCACGTGTCTGGGCCACGGGAGCGATTTTGGATGAGGAGGGAGTTCTCGCGCGCGTCCAAATTTTGGGATAACAAGGCACGGCGCGGGTTGAAGAAGCAGGAGTTTCAAAGCCGGTGAGACAAAAGATACTCGAGCTTGAAAATTTCGGGATAACAAGGTGCGGATTCCTTGTTCGGCAGAACAAACTTAACGTGTAAAAAAAATCATACAAGACACAAGAGAGTCATGTCCCCTTATACTATATTGCTATAGATGCCATTGAAAAACTACAAGAAAAATGTAAAAAAAATCAGGAGAACAAGATTACCCTGCACAGTACCAAATCGATTCGCACTTCCCTCAACAACAACAAAAAACAAATCAATTCCCACCAAAGAAATAGTAATGTCCCTTTTTATATGATTACAGATGCCATGATCTTGAATTTCAATTTTTGAATCCACGTTATGTTGAATTCGAATATATCATTAGGTGACCTTGCGGTTTATAATTGATGTAGTTGTACATTTTGATCTTCCATCATATATGAACATTTTACTCCACCATGTGAACATATATATCATCGTCTACCACATGGACTAAATTTGAATCAATTTTCCTTATTTGAATACGATTGTTGTCAAGTTATACAATAATTTAAATATTATCTTGATAACAAAAAGACATGCATATAGCAGTAATCATATTTCACTATGAACTACATGTACAATATGCTCTCCAATTCAAATATCTGTATCCATTTTATGTTGAATTCAAATCATTGTACATTATTGGTCTAGGTAGCGAGATGTTCGGGATAATCTAAACCCTATTTTCATACGTATAATTTTGGCTGAATTGGGACAAGTTTTGGTATAAGCCTCTTGCAAAACCGGAGATTCTCTCAACAAGCCTCGTGGTTCCGAGAGGGGACGTGTCACCTTTGTGTGCGAAACGATATACGCTGCCTCCCCCCTGATTTTATTTACAGAGGCAACATAGAACTATATGAGTGCCCTGTTAAATTTTGGAATTATTTCGGGTTCATTTGGCCTTTTTATACATTAATTGAGTTTCTGGACTTTTAATGTGCATAATCTAAATATGAATTGCATGCACATGCTCCGGTGCACCAAAGTGGGTTGAAAAATCACATGTGTGTCCTTGGTTGAATTTCTAGGTCCCATGGAAGAAATGAGAATGAAATTCAAACATCTGGGCGTCATGACTCTGCTGAGAACATCGAGGAACTTAGATTTTAAATTCATTTAAATCCAAAACTCGGCTGGAAATCATGAAACTTGGCATGGTGTCATGTCATGGCACTAACATGTTGTGGTAAAAAATTGGGCCGATTTGGAAGCTAGTGGTTCTAAGAGGGAATGTGTCACCTTTGAGTGTGAAACGAT